>NC_064858.1:90944482-91244482 GCF_024139225.1 Suncus etruscus
CTCAGTACTGCTACATGTGTTAAGTGCAATCCCATCAATTTTGCTGTCAGAAACTAGCAGTTTTTATGTCTGTGTTTCCCAACAACACAACTTTCTAGTTATACCGCATCCAGAAGTGTGCAGGAAACATATCAAAGAAGTGTGAACTCTAGGTGAGTACTACAACTAATGTCATCACACTGAGACCCAGAGAGGAAAACCAGAATGTATGTGAGCATTACAAGTAAGAAGTATGAACCCTGACAAATTCATGTGCAAGCACAAAGAAGTAAGTACAACCTTGGTGAGCATCATGCTTGGGTATTGGAGCACAACAGACAGATACAAAATACAACCAAGTGTGTGTGCAATTCCCAAGGAAACAAAAATATCACAAGATGGAAAGCAAACGAGAATAAATTTAATGGTTAAAAAAAAAAAGAAAGTAGGGAAGTTAAAATGAGAAAGAGGGTGGAGGGAATTAGGATATAGATATCTTGGGGAAATAAATTTCACTTTTCTTTTTTGGACATGATAAGTGAGAACAATATGATATTAACTAATTATATTGGTATGCACTTGAACAATCAAATAAAGTAAGAAAATAGTTGAATCAAGTGCATGAGATAGAATGCTCTCGTTGATGAGTTAAGTTCATTTTCTACTAGCATGAAATTAAAGGATCTTCATAAAATATGCATCTGATCACATGACATCACCCGATTTCTTGTTTAAATTCCAGAATTTATCTCCTACTGACTTGAAAGTAAAATAAAAATTTCTTCAAAAAAAGAATTATTCACAACATAAACTTTCCATTGTCCTGTCCTTTTTAACCACACCATTTCTCTCTTTCTCTGCACTTCAGACATACTGACCTTCCCTTTGTCTCTTGAGCCAACGTCATTCTATAACTTAATATAAATGTTCACTTTGCCCTAAAGCAGGGGTCTCCAACTCGCGGCCCGCGGGCCGTTTGTGGCCCTCCGTACAACATTTTGTGGCCCACGGCCGGCCTTCATATATGGCAGTATTCGCGATTATTCGCTTACCGAATAAAAATCGCATTAGTAAGAAAAAAAATCGCATTAAACATTCGCATACCCCGAGCAGTTCCGTTCAGGGTATGCACGTGTTTAATGCGATTTTTTCTTGCTAATGCGATTTTTTTATTGCGAATATTCAGTAAGCGAAATCCCTTATGCGGCCCTGCCTCACCCCGACTTTGCCTCCTGCGGCCCCCAGGTAAATTGAGTTTGAGACCCCTGCTAAAGTCTCTTTCTTGTATTTGGACATGAAGTTTCTGTCTCTAATCACTATAAATAGTGTCCTCTGTCCTTCAGAATATGGAGCTCTCCAACCCAGAGTCTATATCACTTCCAATATCTATAGTATTTTTCTTGTCATTATCTGAAATTCTATATATTGGGGGTTTGGGCCACACCCAGTAGTACTCAGAGGTTACTCCTGGCTTTGAGCTCAGAAATCACTCCTGGCAGGCTTGCAAAGCCATATGGGATGCCGAGGATCTAACCCGGGTCAACCACCTGCAAGGAAAATGCCCTATCCACTAAGACTATGCTACCTCTCTGGCCTATCTAAAACTATCTTATTCAGATTTAAGTGTTATTTTATTCTTCATTGTAATAAAAGGCAATTTTATGAGGGCCATGCCTGTCTATAATTAGTACGCCCGCAGACTGTGCAATAATAATAGTACATCAATATATATTCAAGAAATGAACGCGTATATTGATTTTATAATCAGAACAAATGAGATTAATCTCCTGTAGTGAAGTTTTATTATTCCTTACATTTAAATAACAAATTCTATTACATTCAGTAGCTAGAGAATGCCAAAGTGAGAGCTGAGTACATACTGATAAATAATACAAGAAAATATTAGAAGATGAGAGTAGATGAGGAAATTAAAAAATAAAACTAGATTACTCTTTCAAAAAACAGGCAGAGCAATAAAGCAAAGGGTAACAAGGTAGGTCCCCTGATAGTAAATAACAGGAAGCCCTAAAGCCAAGAAATCTTTGGAGTGACAAGAAATAATCTCGAAAGGAGCCATCCTTACTTCATTCAGTTCAGTCATCTCAAGACAAAGTCAGACACCCTACAAAAATAATTAACAGATGCCCTGACAAAACTGATTGAATAAAGAGACCTCTAAAACCCTTTTTATTGACAGCATACAAGTAAGACTTTTATTTGCACAGAGACAGAGAGCCAGAGTTGGGGCAGAGTGGGAAAGGAAATATATAATCGGTTCCCAAAACAATTTAAGGCCCTCAGATCAGAAGAAACCTACACCTCTTTTTGAGTTTGTAATCTCTTTCTTTGATACTTCTCTCTTTCTCTGTTTTTCTCTATCTGTCTCTCTCACTCTCTCTGTCCCTGTCTCTCTTCTCTCTCTCTCTCTCTCTCTCTCTCTCTCTCTCTCTCTCTCTCTCTCGCACACATGCACACACACACACACACACACACACACACACACACACACACACACACACCCCACACACACCATATTCCTTCTAGAGAAGGTCCTATTCTCCCATAAACTTGAATCCTCCTTTTGTTCAGTTCCACTTCCACTTTTGCTTTACTGTTTGTCTTCTAAAATTCTTGCAAAGAAAGTCAAAGAACCTGGACCCTGAGTATAGTCTGAAACTGAATTTTCCTGTGACATGCATAACCTCGCCAGAGCCAGAGCAACCACAATTCCTCAAATATACAAGTGGCAAAGCCATACAGACTAAGATGATCTCCAGTGCAGCTTGGCAGGATGCTTTGATGAGGTTATTTGGAACTTTGTGTCTGTGCCAGTCCTGATCTCACCAGGCATACAACCCACTGGTAACACCGGGGTCAGCTAGTCAAGAGTGAGGTAACTACTATTATCTACCTCATTCCATCCTGTGGCTCAGCTTTCCTCTCTAGGAGCAATAAAAATATCTAGAAGGAGAAAAATGAAAGATATTAATGGTAATAGACTATGAAGATTAAAAGTTTCTCTACACTTTTACATTTTTTTGTAAGTTTGATAGCTATATTATTATAAAGTATTATTACTTTTCATTTTCATGTGTTATATATACACAAGTATATCTTCTTATATTAGTTTTTGTTGATGTTTGATTAAGAGAATATGAATAAATATGACATCTGAAGAGACAGCTTTCACCATATTTTGATCTTGTCCAATGATAAATAGCAAACATTTTCTAATACATTAGATTTAGAATAAATACTATGTAAAACATTTCCAGTATATATAAGGGACTCATGTATTTTTTTTACATAAATGAATACTTTTAAAATTGCATTTTGTGATCTGCCAGTGAGAAATTGAAGGAGTCCAAATAGTTATCTTTACCTTTTGCTATTCCTTTTATTTTTATTAAAATAAAGTTTATTTTTATTTTATTGTTAATTTATTCTATTTAACATAATCATATAATATTTTAATTAACAAATCAAGTATATTATTTGAAATGGAATATCCATGATTGGGCCAGAGAGATAGCCCAACAAGGTGACCTCATCCTTTGCACATGGATAGCCTGAAGTTTGGTGCCAGGAACTGTCTGGTCCTCCAAAAACCAGCAGGAGCAACCTCAAGAACCTAGTCAGGAGTATCCCCAAAGCACTGATGGCTTTATGGATCAAAACCTAAAAAGAATAAAAATAAAGTATTTCCATGTTAATAATTAGAAGATGAACTACCCATCTTAAGAAGCAGGAGTTTCCTTTACAAAGTACAATATTTCTAACTGAATATGAATTGTATTTTAAATGTTTCTGTTTGGTATTATTTGTATTTTATTTTAGAAGATGCTCAATTTTTTTCTATATATCATTGAATGATAATTACTTTCCTAAAGACGTCTCTTTGCCCCAGTAAAATGTAAAAGCTGAATAGAAACATTAATTCAGATAGCAGGAGAAACTTTAATCTCCAAAACATATAGAGTTGCATTTTCTTATGTCACTCATGTGATGAGCCAAATTGCTCATATTTTCTTTAAAACATTGAATCTTGGAATGTAAGTCAATTTCTCAGTTCTTCTGAGTTGAAAAAGATAACTTTAAAATAAAATAAAATTAATTCCTTTTTTTCTCATTCTCTTTCTTTGTCTCTCACTTTCCTCCCTCACATTTCCCTAATGTTTTCAATAAAAACTATATTTCTTGACAAATAAATTAAATTAAACAAAGCAAAACTTGTTTTATTTGCAATATTGAATTTTATAATGAGTCCACCTTTTTCACTTTGCTTAATTACATCTATCAAATAGAGATAAGTTAAAAAGTTACATTGAATTCTAAGGATTTCCTGAAAACAAATTTAAGCCTTATAATAACAGCAATTACCTTTTTCTTTACCAAAATTTTATATTTTTATTACTTTCATTACTTCCAAATATTGCAATTTTGGTGGGCACAGCGATAAAACAGAAATGTTTTTACTGTGTGTCTATGAATATATAGCCAAAGTGTTGATTTGTAAAAATACTTTTGCTACTAATGTATATTGCTTAAGTGATTTCTCCAGAAACATACACTATTCGAAGTCACCAAGTTCAAAACCACAAAACAGACAAAAATTCCTGAAGCAATATAAATAAGCAAGGAAGATTTATGAAAGCATTAGAAAGACACCTGTAATGATCCAGGCTAAAATACACCACATTGCTACACATCTGTTAATCCAAATAAATCACTTATCTTCCTTCTGTCTATAATATGAGAATGTTTATGTTCTCACACGAAAAAATGATTATAATAAACACGGAATCTCGTGACAGTTTGAACTAAATTAGAGAAAGATATATGACATGACAGAAGTACTATGACTTATTCAAAGCTCCCCTCACACTTTGAACTTAATTTCAAGTATAACTACTTTTACATTATAAAAATAAATTGCATACATTTACATACATTATAGTTTCGATTATAATTTCTGATAAATTTGTAAATTTAAGTTTATTGCCAATTTTTACTCATAGTCTTCTTCCAGTCTACCTGAAAATTTTCCACTTTTAATCAAGGTACTGGCTTACATAGACTGGCTTATTCAATACATTATTAAATGCTTGTGATAATTATTTAAACCCAGTTGTGCACTTACTAATTTTTTGAGATCACATATTAGAATCAAAAAATAATAAATTAAAGGTAAGTAATGAATAGCAAAGGAAAGTCTTAAATCTGGGTCTTTCACCCACTTGCTCAGCTCTCGTGATGCACAATGGTCCATTACTATGCAATAGACCCCTAAAAAGCACAGTACACTTTAGAAAGGTACACAAAGACTAATTAAAATAAGGTACTAGCTATCAGTTATCTATAAAATTATAAAAATAAAATCACTTCATTTTTCTTGTATTAGGAAAAAGAATTTTATTTTATCTCATTTTTGTGCTCTATGGGCTATAAAATAATCTATCTACAAATGGTATAGCTTTAATTATATGGACCCATTGTATTGACTACTGAATGATAAGCTAATACTTTGAGAGTTTAGAGTACCAGATGGTGTGCACTAAACGCCATATGTTGATATTAAATGAGAGATAGCATGGAGGTGGGGCGTTTGCTTTGCATGCAGAAGGATGGTGGTTCAAATCCTGGCATCCTATATGGTTGCCAGAGCCTGCCAGGATTGATTTCTGAGTGTAGAGCCAGAAGTAACCCCTGAGCACTGCTGAGTGTGACCCCAAAACCAAAAAAAAAAAACAAAAAACTTTATACCTGAACTGGCAACCTCAGTTGTCAAATAGAATATAGGATGCCTATTCAAACTAGAATAAACACTTATAAGCTTATTGAGATATGACATATGCATATGAACTTTAAACAATTATATGTAAGATGATGCATTTGAACATGAAAATATATCATAAAGAAGGTAAGCACATATTCATCACTGGCAAGTTTCCTTGAATTTCTTTGCTGTTGTGTGTAGGATGGGGTAGTGTGATGCTATGAAGAGCATTTTATCTGAGATCTATTCTCTTCACAAATTTCAAAACACAATACTAAATTGTTAATTATAAACAATATATTCCACACACATCTCTAGAATTTATTCACCTTTATAACTTTTACTGAATAACCATTCAATACTCTCCCTTTTTTTCTTTTCCTTCTCTCTAGTGATCACCATTCTATTTTCTCCTTAAGACTGACTTTTTTTAAGTAACACATATAAGTAAGATTCCTCAGTAATTTTTATACTGGGACTGACATTTCACTTATCTTAATGTCTTCAAGATCCATCCATGTTGTAATAAGGGGTTGGATTTCCTTTTTCTTAAATCTAAATATTATCCCATTGTATTATGTTTATTTTCTTTGTGCATTCATATGCCAATGTATAAATGAATGGCTTTCATATCTTAAAAATGGACAGTGATACTACAGTGAACATAGAAGTACAAATATTTCTTTGATTACAATTATTTAGAATATATACCTCAAAACTTTTTATATCATATTTTAGTTTTTCTAATTTTTTTTTTGTTTTGGGCCACACCCGATGACACTCAGGGATTACTCCTGGCTATGAGCTCAGAAATCACTCCTGGCTTGGGGGACCACATGGGATGCCAGGGGATCGAACTGTGGTCCATCCTAGGTTAGCATGGGCAAGGGAGATGTCTTACTGCTTGTACCACTGCTCTGGCCCCTAGTTTTCTTTTTTCTTTATTTTATTTTATTTATTTATTTATTTATTTATTTGTTTTTGGGCCACACCCAGCGGTGCTCAGGGGTTACTCCTGGCTGTCTTCTCAGAAATAGCTCCTGGCAGGCACGGGGACCATATGGGACACCGGGATTCAAACCAACCACCTTAGATCCTGGATCGGCTGCTTGCAAGGCAAACGCCGCTGTGCTATCTCTCCGGGCCCTGACCCCTAGTTTTCTGATGTTTTTTATTTACAGTAGGATTGTAGATATCATTATAAATTGAAAATTAAACTTATATCAGATTTACTTGAAATTCACATTTAGCTAGGTATCTCATAATTTTCTTTGCCAAATTTTTACAAAGAAACTAATTTTCAATTTCATTACTTAAGTAATATTTAAATTATAAGCTATTTGAAAATATGCTTAAGTAAGTAAAAATAATTTTTTATAAAAGATATAGGGACTAAACTAAAGTGACATCTTCATCTGTTTTGATTTACTACTTTTGCATATGAGTTCCAGAAAGATATGGATAAAATCTGCTCACTAAATTTGTCTACGGTTTTTCATGATCCTTATTGAGGAAACTTAATTGTTTATTTTAGTTAAAAACTGAAGAAATTTAGTTACCATGGAAGTTGAGAGGATAAAACTTGAAGTCAAAATGGATCAGATAAATAGCCACTAACTTTTATAGACAAGCTATTTAATTTCACCTTTTTATCTTTTATACATAGATATAACATTTTTATTGAGAAATATGTTGACATATGTACAGTACCACACATAGATCCTGACACACAATAGAAAATCTATAAACACTTATACTATAGTAGCCATTTAAACAATGTTTAGCATCTTTATTTTATAAGAAAAGAACAGTTATCTGATATCCACATCTATTTTACAATCAGAAAGCTACAGGACAATTATATAAATATTCTATATATAGCTATGTGTATATCTATATAAAGAGAGATTGGGGGAATTGTACTATTGTACTATTTCCAATAGAAATTTTATGGTAGTATATCTATAAGAAGATTTACCTTTCTTTTTTTATACTTTACAATTTAATCTTAAATTACATTCATTCTCTATACATCTGGTTTTTACTCATTGTCTTCTTATAATTTCTTTAATTCAATTACAGTTTTCAAGAATATCAGTTATTTCTTCTCAAGAAAAATAAATAAACAAAGGGTAATGTAGTACTATGGTATGATCAAAGTAAAATATTTATTAAACTAGCCATAACCAGCAGGAGGCAGTGTCCAAAAAAAAAAAAAAATGAGCCTTAAGAAAACCCAAGTGTAACAGAGCTAAAAGTTTAAATGAACCTAATCACAATCATATTTGTAATCAAGATGTTTAAATAAAGAAAATAATGTAAAAAAAAAAAAAGAAAAAGAAAAAAAATACTTAAATGAAATAGTTCTGGGGCTGGCGAGGTGGCGCTAGAGGTAAGGTGTCTGCCTTGCAAGTGCTAGCCAAGGAAGGACCGCGGTTCGATCCCTCGGTGTCCCATATGGTCCCCCCAAGCCAGGGGCAATTTCTGAGCACTTAGCCAGGAATAACCCCTGAGATCAAATGGGTGTGGCCCGAAAAAAAATGTTTAAACGAAATAATTCTATAGAGAAGACGTGTTTTCTTCCTCCACTGAACACAGCGAAACTATACCGAAACCTAAATATATGTATAAAGGTTGACCTAAACCTCACTGTCAAAGTTTTATTTTTTTGTTTGTTTGTTTTGTTTTTATATATCTTTATTTAAACACCTTGATAACAAATAATGATTGTATTAGGTTTCAGTCATGTAAAGAACACCCCCCCTTCACCATTGCAACATTCTCATCACTGATGCCCCAAATGTCCCTCCTCCTTCCTCACCCCCCCCCCGTACTTGAGACAGGTTTTCTACTTCTCTCATTCATTTGCAATGACAACGTTTTCACAGCAAGGAACAGAATGACAGAACCCATGTGGACTGGCAATAGAGGGGGGCCTTTGCCAATATCAAACTTTCCCCAGGGGGTAACAGGCTAAAATTGACAATACTTTGCCAAGTTGAGAAACTGTAGCCTGGGGACCAAAGTTGTGGGTTGTGTCAAATACCTTTTTTTCTAATCCTGTAATATTTAATATTTTCTTTTTAATACTACAAAGGAAAAACAAGAACTGTAGGAAAGGAATTAGGTACCAGGTACCTGTTGGCAACTTCTTTAACCTTACTGATACCAGTTCTTGTGGACATGGTATTGGAAACCATCCTTTATAGACCCTGAAAGAAATTTTCACCTACTTCTAGCTAACAGTTGAAGTGGTTGGGAAGTAGAGGGAGAGAGAAAAATATTGAGTGCTTATTTCTAGACTAACAAATCTAGTTCCTGACAGTAAGCAAGAACTCTAGGGACCACAAATATTCAGCAAATATTACAATAATAGTTATTATTAATGGGGTGGTCCAATTCCAGGCCATGATATTGTCCAATCATACTGTTTTCTACTAGTCCCAAGGTGTATGCTGTGCTATCAAATGCGACTGAGGAACTATGCTTCTCTGTAATAACCTATCACAGATAAGTCAGATCCTCAGTGGGTGATTCCCACTGAGGTCTACTTAACATGAAACATGGCGATCTTGACCCCTGGCTATCAAATCTCATTTGAACTCAGAGCCATAAAAAGAATCAGGCATTTACAACTGAACACTTGTCACCCTGGAATGCTCGTACCTGATACTACAAACCATACTAAGCACTCAAAAAATGAAATTCTGTGTCACTTTCAAATCTTGCTCTAAATCAGAGCCATAGCCAATGTCAGGCACATTGACTACAATTCCCTTGTTCTCACCAAGCACCAAATCCAGGTTCTCAATGTAATAATCTATTCTAGGCTCTTGAGAAATTCCAGACATAATGGGAAGATAGAGTAAGTCAGTTATATTCACAAATCAAGATAATTACATAGAAAGAACATCTAATATTAAGCTACCTAAATATTTCAAAACAATAGACTTCTAAAATTAACATGTGAATGAAAGATACATTGAACAAAGACAAAAGGCATTAAGGAGACAAAAATCCAAGTAGAAATAATTGAACTTATCATTATAGTATAATACTGGGGATATTGTTCAGCAGTAAAACACTAGCCTTGAATGCATTGGTTCCTTAGTTATATCCCTAGGCCCACAGAGGAAGTAGAGGTAGAAGAGATAGTTATGAACTAGAAATATATACATACACAATATATATATATATATTATAGAAATGCTCAACATCAGAATGGAACAAGCTGAAAACTGAATGAGTGATCTTGAAGATAAAAAGTGAAAATCACTGGAACTAGAGAAAAACAGGTTGAGTGTTGCTTTGTAAGTGGCCAGCCTAAATTTTATTCCCACCACCAAGGTTCATCAGGAGTGATCCCTTAGCACATAGCCAGAAGTAAGCCCTGAGTACTATTGGTTGTGTCCCCCCACCCCCCTAAACTAAAAGGAAAGGGTTATTCATTCAGAAAGCTAATTGAAAAGAAGAATTAAAAGAAGAAAATAGTGAAGAAAACTTAAGCTTGAGTTGGTCATATAGAAGGAAACCATCAGACTTCTCAATAAAAACTCTACAGGTAATAAGGAAAGATTGTGATAATTAATAAATGTCAAATGAAAATGTCCTCCAACCAAGAATAATCTATCCAGCCAGTTTCTCACTCATATTTAAGGGAAGAATAAAAAGCTTTAAAGCAAAATGTTAAAAGAACTCATGATCACTAAACTGGCTCTCATTTTAAAGGCTACTAAAGAAGACAACTCACTGGGATACCTAAAATAATATAAGACATAAAATAGGATAATAATAATAATGGTTACATTTTCAAGTTTATTATTTCTTTTTTAAATTTTACTTTTTTAGAGAAGAAAGAATGGAAATAAATTTTATTTTAATATGTATGAAAATGCTAAAAATAATATAAAGCAAAACATAAGAACGTTCTAAACCAATATTGCTAAATAACATTTCTCTGAAACTAATCTAAGACCATTTAATTGTATTTTTCATCATATGAACTGAAAGATTAAAGATATGCATCTGAAGACCTTCAGTTGAATAACTTCCCTATAACACTTTAACATATTTCCACCTTTCTATCTAAAACCATAAAATCAAACAAATCATGAAAAGAAAACAGCTATGTGTTGATAGGAGGGCTAGGTTTGTGTCCTCAAAAGAAACCACAGAAAGCAATTCACAGAGGCTTTCTTTTCACATTCACCATGTATTATGTTTTGTTTTAAGAGTAATCATTTTTTACACAATCATAGAAGCAAAATTACATTTTTACACAATCATAGAAGCAAAATTACATTCCAAGCACATCAACTTCAAAAAGCACAATGAAATAACAGTAGTGATACTGGGACATGAGGATTTTTATAATTACATTTTGTACACAGTCCTTGTATGTGTTCGATATTTGTACATAACTTTATATATCTTAATAAGCTTCTTCTGAGGGAAGAGTGGAACCTTATCAGATTTTAATACAGCAAAGTACTATACTCAGCTTTCAGTTAATAGCTTAAGCAACTGGGAACTCAACTGATTAAGAATCACAGCAGCAACCACTATAAACAATAAACCTCAGTCTACAGAAAATCTTAGCAATGCATTGCCTCTAACTTGTTTCTTCTGCAATAAGACTCTGTTTCTCTTTAAATCCATCTCTCCAATATCTTGAGCTTATTTTTCTTCATAAAAATCTATCACTATTACTAATAACCCTGGCTGAAACCCACCCACAAATGCAGTTACCATGTTTGCATTTGGCCAATTCTATAGATTCACTATTCTCTGTAAACTAAGATGTAAACTAAGCTGTGAAAAATTATGGTATATTGGCCACACAGCTGTAATATGAAATACGGCAATCTTAGGAGGAAAGTGTGATCAAGTCCATGATTGCCAAACCACTTTGTCTGCTGCACCCATGGCCAACAATTACCGCTTCACAAATTCTTTTGCTTCACCACTCCTCTGCTGAGACACAAATTTGGTCCAAACTCCAGTTATGCCAGTTTGGGGACTGATATTGCCAGGACATTTTTTGGAGTGAATGTAGGTACCCTCCCCCCGCCATCTCATACCTCTGGAACATGGTATCTGAAAACATCTCCACAAAAATTAAAATATCAGCATAGTGCTTGGAATTCCTGGATGGGATGACACCTCCATTTTGTTCAATTTGTGATCCTTTTAGGAGCAAATGAAGCAAATGAAACAACTGAAGCAACAGAACAATCAACTAGCAACAAGAGTTTAGTAAACTTTCCGACAATGGCTTAATGACCTAATTGTGGGATACAATAATTTTCACAAATTTGTTTGTTGCTGTACATTTTCCCTCTCCTTTTATTTCTTTTCTTATCTTTTTTTTTTTTTTCATTTTTAATGGTTTCACTCCCTCTTACCTAAAAACAAATGTTTATTATCAGAGGCTTGGTGGATATCACAAGAGAAAAGGTGTTTGCCTTGCAAGAGACCAATCCAGGTTCGATCCCAGGCATCCCATCTGGTCCCCTGAGACCTCCAGGAGTAATTTCTGAGTACAGAGCTAGGAGAAACCACTGGAGTGCCGCCAAGTGTGGCCCAAAAGGCCAAAATCAAAAACAAATGTATGTGATCAACTATATCAACTCTGCGATACATGCTCTTTAAATAAATTAAATTTAAATTAAAAATAATAACAGCATCTTTTCTTAGTTATTTATTTATCTACTCCTAACATTTTTTATTATGAATGAACTTTGTTTCCTCAACCACAGACTAAATATGTCAGAAATGTGCAACCACTATGCAAAGCAGCAGTTAAGTTTTTAATGTATAATCTTTTGAAATAATTACAATCTTTAGAAGATATTTTTTCTAAATATTTTAGAAAAAATAAAATATTATTTATCTAAATTGATCTTGAGAAAATTCAGAAAAGATTTATTAGATTGTGAAATTATGTGCCAAGAGTAGTGACAGAAGCCTTTTACCTGAATTTATTTTTAAAAAGCTGGTTTATATACATCATCAAAATCCTAGTTTGTAGATTGGTATGGTTGATTCAGAACTACTGATTTTATTTTCTTCCAAGTTATATTCTCTTAAAGTACTAGTGAAAAAGAATTCAACACATAACAGATAGATGATTGAACAAAGCAACTGTACTAGGTACACAATTGTTAAATTTATGACAATTTAACCAATAAATGCTGAATTAACATAAATTTTGTCATATAAAATGGTCTTTATATTATACTGTAATATAGTATATATTAGACCTGCAAAATTAAAATAGGTAACAATGGGAACAGATAAAAACCTATATATAAAGAGTATGCATTAATGTTTAAAATATTACCCTAATAAATAAAATTCTGGTTTGTATTTTGAAAAGAATGAACCTTGAGAGCAAACTAGATGTAATAAGATACATGCAAAGGTAAAAATAGTAAGCTATTTTACTTTTATTAAGTACTAAATTGGAATATTCATGATGACACTAAATAGAATAGAGGGCTTTAAAAAGTAGAAATGGAGTTATAGTTTAAAGTGTATAGAATTTCTGATGAGGATGATAAAAATATTCTGTGAATAGCTAATTATAACAGTTGTGTAGTACTGAAAATGGAAAAATGAAAATGGAGTTGCACTTAAAATATTTTAAATGGTCAATTTGTATGTTATGTGTATTTTATCACAATAAAGGAAAAAGCAAGGTAATATGACAGGAGCCATATTATCAATAGCTCAACTTTTAAGATTTATACATACTACATTTATTTTCTTCATGATACTTCATAGTGCTTGAAATTATAGTATTTATTTATTCACTTGTTTCTGGTCCCCCTCTCTCTCTAATATAATTCAAAATATAAAGTGACAGGGAAAAAGGAAGCAATTAATAAAGGGAAGGGGAAGAATAGAAACAGATGAGACAAAGGTAGGAATAGATAACACTGTCAAATCAGTCTTCAAGTTTCTTATGGAACCAGTAAAGCCATTGAGTCAAGTATGTGAAATAAGGCCTCAAGCTTATACTACAATTTACCTCCAGAATCCATTCAGTGCTGTAACATACTTCTAAAACATAGAAATAGGAGTCCTAAGAATACATAGCCCTTTCTAGTCACAGGCTATACAAAGATTTGACTTGAACTGGCAAAAAAATAAGCAAATAGAAAGCAAATTATGGTAAATTTTCCCTTTACTTACTCCATTGAAAATTGTGCCTAGAATTATTGGCAGTATATCAAATAATCACGTTTGTAGTATTTTAAGATCCATGAGTTTGGATATGTTTAATGGATGACTGTAACTTAAAATTAAGTTTGTCTTCCACAAGAGAATCAAGACTAAAAGGAGAAGTATTCATTCTTGCAAGGACAAGATCTAACTCTATATTTTATCAGTGGCACATAAAGATTATAATTGGGAATGAAAGAAAGAAAAGATCCCACTGGAAAGCAGATGTCTTGAGCTCGAAGTAGCAATCACAGCATCTGCACTTTAGCATCAAGTGGAAAACACTGGAGGAAAACAATAAAGCACAAGGTATAAAAATACCAAAGAAATCAGCTGGTTCTTTTCAGAGGAAACAAAAACTGTGGAGTATAAAAGGATATTTAGGAGACTGGTAAAGATCTAAAGCCTTAAATAGCTTATAGTTCATACAAGCTAGAACATAGAGGAAAAAGGAAAATGGACAGTAAAATGGCAGTCACTTTTCCCTATACTTTATAGGACTCAAAGAATAAATATAAATGGTCTCAAATTCACTTTTAACAAACTCAGTATATTTGATTCATTGGTGGGCACATCTTTCAGATACCAAATTCACTCCCAATTGTTATAAATAGCTTTACAAAAATTACATTTAAAATGCATTATCTAAAGATATGGTCCTAGTTAATAATCTATTTTTTGTTTATATCTCCTATCCATATGAAAGCTGGCTTGAAATTTTACTCATCGATACTGCTTAGTTAAGTGGATTCCAGTATTATTAAATTTCTTTGAGTATCAATTGATTTATTTTATAAAATGAAGACAATAACTGCCAGACAACATTGTCAGAAAGTCAGGAATTAACATCAGAATGACTAACTCTATTGTACTATTCACGTAAGAAAAAAAAAATGATTCCCATCACCAATGGATGGGAATGTTGCACTGGTGAAGGGTTTTTATACATACATATATATAAAAAAATCAAGAAAAAGAAAAGATAAGGCCTCCCAATGCTTACGACAGGCTGTGTTCTTTACACTGACTGTATAGAAAGATGAGGTACAGTAAATGCTCCCCATGTAAACCTCAAACCAGGCCCTTTGCCTGGTCTGTATTTTGAATGGGGGGACAAAAAAAAAAGATGTTAACAGAGTTAATCCAAAGAGTCTCCATCACAAAGAGATTTTCTTCCTTTTCTATTTATTTTACTTTTCTTAAACCAATTACAGATATTATAAATTTTTCTTACTTTTTTAATTTAGGCCCTGTGTTTTTATTTTGTTTTAATTTTGGCTTCGGTACACATTCAGCTGTGCTCAAGGCTCATTCATGGTTCTGCACCCAGGAATTGCCCCTGGCAGACTTGAGGAAAATAAAGGATGCCAGAAATTAAATCCAGATCAGCCACATACAAGTTCAGCACCCAACTCTCTATAATACTGTTCTACATGTCCCCAAATTACATATATATTATATTAGGCATCTGTCTTAATTTTATTCAGGCACTGTGATTTAAACTACTGTTAACAACATTTCAGTAATACAATTTCAGTAATATAATATTCTAACACCACATTCACTACTAATGTCTCAGAGTCTCCAGAGATCTAATATCAGCATCCAACTACTATTGTCTCAAGATATCCTCCTATCCCTACCCACCTACCCTACCTGCATAACCCCTCCTACTATCTACCACTGCCTCTTGAGAAACTCAGTTGTGTAGGCTAACTCATAAGATCTGTTGCCAATAATCGTTTGTTATTCCTTCACTTTTGTATTATTCCACATAAATATGATCATTATATATCTGTGCTCATTTTCACTTCACTAACATGATAACTTCTAGTTGCATTCATGAAATAAAAAATTACATAACTTCCTCTATTACATTTGACTTTTCTTTTAACTGTCAACATGAGAAAAGGGATATTGGCAAAACCTTTGGAATAATTATTTCCCAATATGTATAACTCAAACCACCATGTCAACTATGTTTGAAACATAGGAATTGATGTATATTAGTTATTTGCTAATAACTGATTGAAAATTTATTCAAGAGAACAAACAACAAGAAGAAGAGAACAAGCAAGGAGAGTCCCCTCAAATATTAAGGCCAATTTTGTTTTATACCCATCACTTCCTAAGACCAACAGGAGTGATCCTGAACACAAAGCAAGGAATAAGCCATCAGCACAGTCCATGATAGCCTCAGAAACAAGACAAACAAAATGGGAATTAGAAAAAAAAAAACTACAGCTTTGCCGCTCATTCAATAAATATTATTAAGCATTAACTGTTATACAATGGTATAGTTATGAAAATGTCAGCCAAGATACCTTCAAAAAAGAAGCCTACATTTTATTAATGCTGCAAGGTTTTAACTTACATTTTGACAATAACGTAGTAGGCAAAAAATATTTATTTTACATTGCAGTGGCACTTTACACCCTGAATACTTGTCATATGACTAGGCTTAGGCTCCAAAAGATCAGACATTGGCCATTCACTCGTGAACCTTGGATTCTATTTATCGAACCAGCAATGTTTTCTACACCAGCACCAGGAATCAGTCTTCTACCAGGGACAGCCCTACTGCTGCCCTGGCATCAACTTGCTCCAGAGTGGGTTGATATGACACTCTGACGACTTGGTAACATCTACAACCTTTTGGGGAAAGGTTCTCTGTATTGCCAACTAATGGTGAGATGAAACCAGAAGATGCCCTGCATCACTCTGACATAGACAAGGGATCTATACAGAAAGACTTTGGGGTTATACAACTTTGTATTGCCAGTATGCCTGGAGCCTGTAGTTGTTCTTATGCCAGAATGATTCCTGAGTAAGTTATCCCTGTTTTTAGGCTAAAGGTTTTTTCATTTCTATTTGCCCTTATTTTGCTGTGCCTATGCAAAAACAAACAAACAAACAAAAAACCCTATCACCCACCCACACCTTTTTAAGTTGGATTTTTTAATTCTCTTATCTTTTAAATTGGGCTCCCACCTTTATTACAGAACCTTTAGATATGGATTACTTTATTTTATCACATATTCCCACACTTTTCTATAAATCTAAGAAGAAAGGATCAAATAAAGGCTAGGGGCCTGGAGCCAAGTGGTCTCAGATGCACTGGCAGAGAAATAAAGACAGAACTAAATATCCAAACCAAAGTCAATGATAATAAAACCAAAGGACCTAAATATATACAATCTAAACTCTAAAGGGCCTGTTATACTGGCAGGCCAGGTGCATAGGTATAGGATGCACTCTGGGGCCTTTGGTGGAAGGAGGTTGACACTGGTGGTGGTAAGGGCCCTGACTCAATGTATATCTCAAATTCAACTCTGAAGGATTCTGTTGATTATAATTTTTTCAATAAAATAAAACATAGTAGGCAAAATAATTAAATTTCCAGGTAATAAATGGATTACAAGTAAATTTGTGATACTGTATTGTTTGTTTTACTTTAATTTTATAAAGACTATACTAGGATATATTAATTAAACTAAAAACGGCTTCTACTCTGAAATTAAAGTACTCAGAATCCAAGTACTTTCTATTATACACATGCCATGAGTAAATAGCAATTACTAAACTGACAACATAGACACACTTGTTATTAGGCAAATTTAAGGGAAACAAAGCTGCTTACTCAAGGTTTTGTTTTATAAAATAATATATAATTATTAAATGAGCTATTATGTGCTTTTATACAAAACAATTTTTCGATGCAACCTAAGTAAGAAGTCTACAATATGGCAACTTTTATGACATTGATATACATAGTTATTGCACCACCAAATGATCAAGACTCTCCACCACTACCTATATGTCACTTCTCTCTCCCTTCCAACGCCCACACCCATACACACACACACACACACCTCCCAGGCATTCTGCAAAATAAATGGATCATCCTAGGGGCAACTTTTAGCAGTACAAAAATTCATCTTACATTAGCAGTGAGGCTTCAGTGTCATCCCAAATCATTATTCATGTTACTCATAAGGTAAGGCATTTCTCATTCGCCTTTTCCATTATCCTCATCTTTCTTCCCATTGCTTAGTCACCTTGGTTTTGTACATCAACACCATTTCCCTCTTTTATTTCTCTATAGTAACATAGGATTGAGATAAACTGGTACATGCTCTTCTCCCTCTGACTTATTTCCTTAATATGAGACACTCCAGTTCTATCGAAATTGCAACAAGCAATCTAATTTGGTTTTACTATCAAGTCTGTTGAGTGGAGTAATTAATTAGCATTTCATCTGGGATGATGTGTTTTAAAATGTAAGAAGACTAAGTTTCAGAGACTAACTTATATGAAAACAGCTACAAACTGCAGCATTAAAACCAAAGTTAAGTCCTTGTACACAGATTCTTTATCTTTCTATCGTATTATTGCCCAGCCATAAAATGAGAAATATGAAGTTTTGTCCAGAATTTTGAAGTCCTTAGTATAGTCTTTAGAATAAGGTCTCATGCATATACACCTTTAACCATCAAAACCATCAATTGGACTGCCATGCTAAGAAATCATGATGAGTCACAGAGAATAACAAGAAGAAAAATTAATAGTATTATATGAAAAGACACAGTACTGCCTGTATTAATTGCAGCACTATTTATGATAATCAAGATACAGAAGAAAAAAATTGCCCAGTGTCAGATTATTGGATAAAAAGTATGACAAATACTATTCATCTATCAGGAAAAAATGAAATATTAACATTTTCTTTAAAAGGTATAAAGTTTTTGGAAGGTCACACCCAACGATGCTCAGAAGTTATCCCTGACTCTTCACTCAGATATTACTCCTGGTAGTACTCATGGAACCATACAGGATGCTGTAGATAAAAACAAGTTGGGCACATGCAAGGAAGGCATCCAATCCACTGTACTACTGCTCTAGCCACAACATGGTTATATCTTATTTAATGCTAAGTGGCAAATATAAAGGATAAAGACAAACTTCTGGTATTTTCACTCACATGCGATATATAAAGAGATAAAGCAAGGGAATGACAATGACTTACAAAAAACTTTAGACTCCAACCACCAAACTCAGATTTATAAGGGACCTGGCTAAAAGGAGGTAAAGGGTGGAAGGGATCCTTGCTGTTACAGAGGAAGTTGATAATTTGGTGGTGGGAGTGCTATGGTATCATTGCATGCCCAATGCATATAAACATAGATGTATAAAACAATGTTACTCAATAAAAATAAACTTTCTTAAAAGAAATAAAAGTACCAAACCCAAAGTCAACAACAACAGAATTGATACCCAATCTCTAATAAGCTATACACAGAGGGGAGCAGTTACACTAGCAGTCCAAGGAGCAAATGAGGGATATATGGGATGAATGTTGGGAACAGGGGTGGAAGAAGGACAACGCTGGTGGTGGGAATGGCCCTGATTCATTGTCACTATGTACCTTATATATTTCTGTGAAAGAAATATAATTCATTTTGGTCACAATAAAAAATTATTAAAAAAAATAATAGGGCCCGGAGAGATAGCACAGCAGCGTTTGCCTTGCAAGCAGCCGATCCAGGACCAAAGGTGGTTGGTTCGAATCCCGGTGTCCCATATGGTCCCCTGTGCCTGCCAGGAGCTATTTATGAGCAGATAGCCAGGAGTAATCCCTAAGCAATGCCGAGTGTGGCCCAAAAACCAAAAAAAAATATTAAAAAAATAAAAGAAAGAAAAATGAACTATATGATAAATTCACTATTAATTCTTCAAAGAAGACATCATCATTCTCCCCAGGACTAACTGAATCTACCTCCTATATAGCAATTTAGCAGTTTAGGTAGGAGACTTAGTATACAGGTCGACTTTTGGTGTGAAAATCCTTAATTAAACTAATGTATAAAAGTAAAGCTTTATAACCCTAATTGAAATTAGCCTTACTAGGTAAGGTGTCTGCCTTGCAAGTGCTAGCCAAGGAAGGATCGCGGTTCGATCCCCCGGCATCCCATATGGTCCCCCCAAGCCAAGGGAAATTTCTAAGCCCTTAGCCAGGAGTAACCCCTGAGCATCAAACAGGTGTGGCCCGAAAAACCAAAAAAGAAAAAAAGAAATTAGCCTTACTGATTTCATTAAGCAAGTAAAACATTTAGAATGGTGACAATATATTGAAAACACTTAGATGTCAATTAATTGCAATTAGTGTAACCCATATAACCAAGGGGATATATTGAAGAAACCAGGATGTAGCTAAACAGTTGGTGTCAGAAAGAACCATGTTTCTAACAAATGAGTAATTTGCCAATAGCTCTGGCCTCAGTCACTGTTCTTAACACTGCCCCAATCAATTCAAATATTAATTTCAGCCTAAAGAAGAAATCATTTGAAAAATATTCTGATCAGAAAAAAGAAATCATAGCCATATCCTCCTAACCTGAGAAGCTGGCAAAATGAATATATTATGTATATATACACAATAATCTAGTAATCTAATGTTTACTGGAATAAGCCAAGAATAGGGAGGACACACAAAAATACTAAAAATCCTACACAAGTTAGAGAGTTTATGGAGTAAAGTATGTACCTAGCACGTAAAAAACCATGATTTGATCACCAGCATTGCATGGACTCTTGAACATGATCAGATGTGGTTCGGGAAGAATTTTCCCATTCCCTCCCAACTCATGAAGTGACAGCACAAGCAATATTGTGTCAGGGGGGCTAAGCATCATCAATAGTGGTCCTAAATTATTTGAGCTCTACTGGGAAGGCTTCAGTGAAAATAGTTAAGAATTAAATTTTAAAAAATTTAATGAAAGAAAATTTTCTGATAGATCAAGGTGTGGATTTTGCCAGATTTCTAGTAATTAAGTCCTAGAAATAGCCAAAAGTCAGCCTTATATACTATTTGTAGTTGTGCTTAAGTAGTTCTAGTTACATTTTATTTTACTTTATTTTTTGGTTTTTGAACTAGACCCAGAAGAGCTCAAGGCTTGCTCCTGGAGCTGAGCTCAGGAATCACTCCTCGCTGGTTCAGAGGACCATACATGATGTTAGGTATCGAAACAGGTTGGCTTCATGAAAGGCAAACTTTTCACCAATTGTACAATAGCTCCAGCTTCTACATTATTGTAACAAAATTATTTTTGTTATTTCAACAAAGAACTTTCTAACTCTCGACTTCCCTGAGGTCATAGACGGTATAGAAGACCTGTCTACAGAATGTAGGTCAACTCCATGTGATTTTGGAAGTCATTTCATCTCACTCTCCCTTTGTTCCTTGTCTGCACAGTGGAGCTAATACAGGAAAGAATCTATCTACCTGACATCAGTAGCATGATCTTTACACTAGCTAAAACAAGCTAAATACTAATAAATATAGGTGACACACAACAAACATAGATATGGAGGCTAGAGCGATAGCACAGTAGTATGGCTATTGCCTTGAACACGGCTGACCCAGGACCGACCTGGGTTTGATCTCCAGTGTCCCATATGGTCCCCAAACCAGGAGCGATTTCTGAGCACATAGCCAGGAGTAACCCCTGAGCATCACCGGGTGTGGCCAAAAACAGAAAAAAAGAAAGAGGAAGGAAGGAAGGAAGGAAGGAAGGAAGGAAGGAAGGAAGGAAGGAAGGAAGGAAGGAAGGAAGGAAGGAAGGAAGGAAGGAAGGAAGGAAGGAAGGAAGGAAGGAAGGAAGGAAGGAGGAAGGAAGGAAGGAAAAGAAGAAGAAAAGAAGAAAGAAAGAGAGAAGAAAAGAAAGAAAAGAAAAAAGAAAGAAAGAAAGAAAAAAAAAAGAAAGAAAGAAAGAAAGAAAGAAAGAAAGAAAGAAAAAGAAAGAAAGAAAGAAAGGAAGGAAGGAAGGAAGGAAGGAAGGAAGGAAGGAAGGAAGGAAGGAGGAAGGAAGGAAGGAAGGAGGAAGGAAGGAAGGAAGGAAGGAAGGAAGGAAGGAAGGAAGGAAGGAAGGAAGGAGGAAAGGAAGGAAGGAGGAGGAAGGAAGGAAGGAAGGAAGGAAGGAAGGAAGGAAGGAAGGAAGGAAGGAAGGAAGGAAGGAAGGAAGAAGAAAGGAAGGAAGAAGGAAAGAGGGAAAGAAAGAAGATAAAACATATGTTCTGTTGTTCTATCTATAAAGCACCATGTTAAAACATGCCACTAAAGGTTGTTTATTAATCTTTAGATCGACCAGTACCTACTGGGTATTTTAATCTACACTCAATACCCAGGAAGTGCAAAACCAGATAAAAAGCCCTCTCTGCCTTGTTCCTTAGGGCTCAGTCAATCTCTGTTACTTGGTTTAACAAGATTCATTTGCTCTGAATTTATTTTACATTTTAATCTGAATCACTGGTAAAGAGCTGCTTGGGAACTTGGATGATTCCTTTGTTCTCTGAGTGTCTTATATTTAACATAGTGTCACAGACAAATCATGGCCTCAAAAAAAAAAAAAAAACAACAAATAATCAGCATATGAATGTTAAACAAGAAAAATAATTACTCTAAATCCAGGGCTATTTGCAAAACTCAGCCAATGTAAAACTGAAAGACATTTAACGTTATTAACAAAACAAAATTATTATTTTAATATTATCTTGATGGAGCTAAACGAATCAGCAGTGCATTTTAAAGTGAATTGTGTGAGCTGCTCAATCTTCAAATGGTTTAGTGATTACCACCATTTCCTCCTGTCACTTAAAGACTAAAAAAATTTTGCATGCCCCAAATGTTCTAAGAAGCTAGTGTGTTCTCTATGCATTGAACTGCCTGAAAATAGAAAAATTATCTGCTTCCCCATCAACCACTGATTCTTTTCCATTACTAAATGAGAGGTTCTAAAGGCACCCAATGACTAGGATAAATCACTCCATTTCTTTTACTCTATTAAAGTAGATATTTTATGTTCCACTGCCACAAAAATCTAAGATGAACACCAGAAATAGCCTGTGAGTTGAAGACTCTCATTTTAAAATGGCACCACAATTTATCCTGTTTCTTACTGTACCATGAGCATTACATTATTCATTAGAGGTATTTGTTTTTAAGAAGTTATGACTCAGGCTTTGCTCAGTGTAGCTTTCCCAGAGCAAGGCAGTGATTTAGCGTGTTACCTTCCAGAAATAAGGTCACTTTGTGGAATTCCTATCTATGTGACCCCAGTGTGTTTGCATAAATATAAATTCGTTCAATGGCATTCCTGTCATGTTTGCTCAGTGAGCAAGTAATTTGCCACTCTCATTACTCCAGGTACAAGGTACCTTGTGGAAAATCAATCTTCTTTCTGCTTAATACATCACACACTTCCCCCCAGACATCCAGAGCTTCCTGACTCTGAAATGAAAACTGAAAGATAGAGACAGGTCTGTTTAAGCAGCTGTGTTGTCCAAGGGGGCTAATGAATGCTATACCTTACTGTGAAACTTCCATCTTGGGGCAAGGGAAATGTCATTATAGAAAATCCAAGATGAAGATTTGTTCAAAGTGTTTCCCATACCACAGGGAGGGAGGTCTTAATCGTGGAACAAACAAGTAGCTGCGGGAGTTGGTGCATAGTTTTTTGTTTTTTTTGTTTTTTTTTTTTTTTTCAGAAATATTAATCTACCATCTCTCTGGATCACAAATCATTTCCTCCACCTTTGACAGGATAGATTTTGACTTTGAAAGACAATCCATTGCAAGATTCTGACTGCCTATAATATGTCAGGCCTCTCTCCAGGGACACAGTCAGCTTATACCAGCAGATGAAACCATTTTCAGCACTTTCCTTGGTGCTGATTGCTGTTTTTCATCAATGTATCCAGTTCAACATCTCAGCATAGTGCCAGTGGAAATATTATCATTCAATACTATCTTCCAATGCAAGGTAGCTTAAAATGTTAGAATTTTCATTAGCTACTGTGACCAGAATCTATTTTAGAACAGCACTAATTTAAATGTGAGCAAATATTTATTGAGCACCAACTATGTATTTTTTTTTCTGGAAGATAACAGAGGAAGCAGCGTTTCTCTCCTATGTTGCAGAAGAGAGATAAATAAATACTAAAAATAGAGTCAGAATGGTAGCACAGGGGTAGGGCATTTGACTTGCACGTGGCTGACTCAGGTTGGACACAGTTTCAATCCTTGGCATCCCATATGGTCCCCAGAGCCAGAAGCGATTTCTGAGCATTAAGCCAAGAGTAACCCCTGAGCACTGCGAGGTGTGCCCCTCCCCCCCCCAAAAAAAAACAAAAACCAAAAAAATGCTAAATAAAGCAATGGAACAATGTCAAGTACTGGCCACTAGTGTGAATAAAACTTGTGAGATAGGCAGAGAAGAGAAGCATAAATTATAAAACAGTATTAGATAAATGGTGAAAATATAAGCTAAATGAATTAGCCATTAAAAAGTGGATGGTGGAAGCATGAATAGGGGTGGCTTGGGAGGGACATGGTAATGGAATATGAAAGGAAAAATTGCAAGACCAGAGCACTTGAGAAAAATTATATCCAAACTATGGTGAACAGGTTAGCTTTTTGAGAGTAGTGGGCATAAGGCTTTATTTTAACAGAAAGGAGACAGAAAATATGGGTGTCGCTTTTATTGATTTCAATTTTTATAAATAGTTTTATAGAAATATAACGTCAAAAATTTCCCATTTATAATCAAATATTACCCACATATCAGTTTGATAAAAATTATCCAATTATATGGGGCCAGAGAGATAACACGAAGGTAAGGCGTTTGCCTTTCATGCAGAATGTCGGTGGTTCGAATCCTAGCATTCCATATGGTCCCCTGAGCATGTCAGGAGCAATTTTTGAGCATAGAGCCAGGAGTAACCCCTGAGCACTGCCAGGTGTAATCAAAAACAAACAAACAAAAAAATTAACCAATTATTCAATTATTGTTTACTTCAACAAAGATAAATGCAGCATATAAGGTGTTTTAATAAATACTAATATCTACTTCTGTGCTTGTCTTTATTTTTATGAACATGGGAAATATAAGTTAAACTCTGAAATGATGTAACAACAAAACTGTAGATTTTTTAAATGGGAAATAGAAATTCCAAAGTAACTTTCCCCATAACAACTACATCATACCACACATCATTAAACAGAAAAGGTTTGCTAATAAAAAGTGGAAGCAAATACTGCTAAGCCCCAGAGATACAAAGGTCAGTTGCTGTGGGAACTCTACGTTGGACCTCACAACCTTTGTATGTGTTGCATTAATGTGATATTTACATTGAATCTACTCCAAAATAAATATAAGCTATTCAGTAAAACAGCTATAATGGTGCTTAGCACCTATAAAGAGAGTTGCTCCAGGCATATATTTCCTCCAATAATACATTTGGAGGGGCTTATGAAGAAATAATAACAATATTAAAAATATATATAAAACTTTGAAACATTTCTTTGAGTATTGCAGTTGTTCTTCTAATGACTAAGATCCTAATGATTTTTGTAAGTAATCACAATCTTTTGTCTCACAATGCTTTGTGTTCTTTTTAACTAAAGGAGGGTAGGCTAGCAAAGAAAATTCCTCAAATTGAAGTTTTGGATTAAGGAATTTTCTACACAGTTTCCATTCTGTAACTTGGGGTGGGGGGTGTTGGGCCACACATGGTGATGCTCAGGGATTAGTCCTGGCTTTGCGCTCAGAAATCGCTCCTGGCTTGGGGGACCATATGGGACACCAGAGATCGAACCAGGTCCATCTGGATCTGCCGCATGCAAAGCAAATGCCCTACCGCTGTGCTATCCCAAACCAATCTTTAAAATGAAAATATTTTCTATCATTATAAATATGAAAAATAATTCATTCATATTAATTTAATACAAACTGATACTTATCTTCAAAATGGTAAAATATGATCCAGAGAAATGTCTACGATGAATCCAGTTAACTGGATTATCAAAACACTACCAGATTTAAAACTAAATTTATTTTGTGGTATGGTTCCTAAGATTTAAAACTTTTCACTCAGGGGCCAGATTGATAGTATAACAAGCAGAGTGCTTGCCAAGCACACAACAGACAAGGATAAGTTCCCTAATGCTTCTTAGATCCCCTGAACCCCAGCAGGTGTGATCCCTTAGTACAGAGCCAGGAATAAACTATGAACACTGCTGGTTGTGACCCCCCCAAAAAAATCCAATTCACTACATTTGGATATTAGATATATTCATTTCCCTATTTGAACACTGTAACAAAGATGAAACAAATTAGAATTGCTAAAAGAGACAATAACTATAAATGAGTGGGAAGAAAAGATGAAATATTGCCTTTTACCATAACATGGAAGGTACAGGAGAGGGTTATGTAAAAGAATAAAAGCCAAAAAAAAAAAAAAAAAAAGACAAATGCTGCATAATTTCACTCCTAAGCATGCTATAAGGACACCAAGCAAAGGAGCAAATTACAGCCAAAACAAATATTGATTTTTACTGAAGAACTGAGGATACCAGAAAAAGTAGGCATGAGATAAGAGCATGGAAAGGTTCCAGAGGATTGTTGTAAGGAACATTTATATTATGTTCTCAAAGTAGACAGGGTATAGAATGGGCATGTCCATTTGAAGATATTTGCATTAAAGAGAGGGAAGAGCAAATAGAGGATCAATGAAAAAAGAAAAATGTATAACTCTCCTATGTTGGTAGGTAGAATGGATGGTACTTAAAATGTATGCTCACAGATGAGGCACAAATTCTTTATTTTACCTTTTCATTTTTTTTTCTTCTTTTCCTTTTTTTTTTTTTTTTTGTCTTAGCCAGCAATGCTCAGGGTTTTTTACTCCTGGCTCTGCATTCAGAAATTATTCCTGGCAGAGCTTGAAGGACTATATAGAATTCTAGGGTCTGCCACTTGCAAGGCTAGTGCCCTACCTGCTTATACTATTGCTCCAGTGCCCCCACCCCAATTTTCTATCTAAAAGAAATGGCTAAAGCCTTAAATTTAGTCCAAAAATAAGTAGAAAGTGCCCAGAAACTTAATGACTCCAAGGCTGAGAGTTAATAAAATTCTGAGGAAAAAATGAACAATAACAGTCAAAGAGCACAAACTAAGCCAAGATCTAATTATATTATACTTTCATGAATATAAAAAAATCGCGCAATATTTAATAATCTACCAAATCCCACACTTTTATGCGCCCAGGGATCCTGTAGACTGGAATACAATTATCTGTTCAGTTAAATACACAGCACTTAAAAAGTGCTTGAATTCACATGCACAGCATTGTTCTTGATATGTGGGGACCACTTCAAGTGTGAGAAGCTTTTCCCTTAGCACACCCTGAGATGTAGAGAGATTTCATTTATCAAGGCTTCAATCTGCTTATTTTAATCGGTATTCCTACACTATTTACCTATACAAAACATGTGAGCCTTTGGCAGATAATTTATTCTTTTTTTTTAATCATGCCAGGACCTCTAAAATTAGAAAAAGGCTCAGCAGCCATTGAACAATATATCTCATTGCCAACCAAAATACTAAATAGATATGTTGACTTCTGAAAGACTCTTGAATCTAAGCTAAGCTTTTAAAGAAAGATAAACTGTTCATTTTATCCTTTCCTATTGCTTACCATCAACCATTGACTTATAAATAGCAAATGGGAAATAATTATCTAAGTACACAGAGCTATAGATAATGAATAAATTTGTCATAAATCAAGATGACCCCCAAGTTAACTGATTTATAGTTTTATATATTAAAATATATTACTTTTCTGTACTACTTGCTACAAAGGAAAACAGGTAGTTTAAGGCTTTGGTTAGGAAGCCTACTAATAAATTAAATGGGAATCTCCATCTATTCGCACATCACCTACTTAGCAACAACTAGAAAGAAGCACTTTGCACTCCTTTTTAGAAGACAACTTCTCCAAAAGAAATGAAAAACTTGTCTTTTGGAGAGGGGAATGGCCACACCTGACAGTGATAAGAGGTTACACCTGGCTCTGCACTCAGGAAATCACTCTGGCAGACTCAGGGACCATATGGGATGCTGGGATTGAACCTTTGTTGACTAAATGCAAAGCAAGTGCCTTCTTACCCACTGTATTATCTCTCCAAATCTACATTAGCTTCTCAAATAGTGGGGCGCCCCCCGGGGTGGGGCACGAGGCTCCATAAAGGGGGGCCCGTTTGACCTCGGCAAACAGTGTCATATCAAGCTAAGCCCCGTGTTTCTGTCTCTGTATGTCTCTGGAGCTGAGAGTTGCTGTGTCCTGCTTCAAACCCCGCTTGGAAAAGCTATGCATTGCAAAACGTGCTCATTGGAGCCATTCATCCAGACATCACCTCTGATTAAAATATCAGCTCAAATTATTTTATATATTTTTGTTTTGCAACTTAAAGTTTTTTTAAATAAAGATACTATTTACACTCGTGGGAGGCGCAAAAAATGTTTTCTTCTTCCTAGGGGGGCATGACAGAAAATAATTGAGAAGCACTGGCTTATATTGTGTGTGTGTGTGTGTGTGTGTGTGTGTGTGTGTGTGAGAGAGAGAGAGAGAGAGAGAGAGAGAGAGAGAGAGAGAGAGAGAGAGAGAGAGATGGAAGTTCCTTACCAATTGTATTATTTCAATTTGCTTGGTTTGAGCTTTGTAACTATATTATCACACTAAGGTATATAAAAACACTGTGTGTATACTTTTTTAAAACTTGCTTTAATCAGTCAATATTAAATTTTACAGATTTATCTATACTCTTACTTTAGTTCATTAATTTTTCAGTTATGTAATCCACAGTGTTATTATAGCAAAATTACACATCATTGCTTTACAATGAATATTTAGATTGCTCTTACCCTTATTGTGAACACTACGACTATAAATATTCTTAGATATCTTTCTTGGTTTATGTGTGATGAGAATATTTTTTAGGATATATAAAATATATATGAGAAAGGAACAGTTGGAAATAGAAAATGCATTTATATGACTATGCATTTATATGGCTTTATAAGGTAATAAGTTGCTTTACAACTTACATATTCTAATTTTTACTCTTAGAGCAATAACATATGAGTTTCCTACTTCAAATACTTGCAGATTTGATATTGGAAGGCTCCTGTATTTTTGGCATCCTAAAATAAAATGGTATCACTTATGCATTTTTTGATTGTTATAGAAGATCTGGGTCTTATTATATAATTTTAATTTTAACTTCATGGTTTTAATTGATACCATTAATTTCTGAACAATTAATAGATTTTTGTAAAGCAGTCAATTTCAGCCATTCATTTCTATCCTCGAGGCACTAAGGACACATCAAGATTTTTCATTAACTTAGTCAATTAATATTGAAGTATTTGATTTACTTTATAACAAATATGTAAGTTTACCGATTTTGTGGTGTTGGAATAATGTATGCATGAAAAGTGTAATTAACAGTATAACAAATTTCATCTCCTCAATAAAAATGGCTTAAAAAATAAAAGTGATCCATAAATAAAGCCACATCCTCAAGCAGTTAAATTTACTTTAAATAAGATGCAGCGACCTAAGTATAGTATAGCAGGAAAGGCACTTATCTTGAACACAGTCAACCCAGATTTGGTTCTCAGAAATTCAACCCATCTTGATGGAGTGATCCTTCATTCTAGAACTAGGAGTAAGCCCTGGGCACCAAGACAGAATATAACCCAAGAACAAACAAACAAAAAATGAGTTGTAGGTCAATTCACTTTTCGACCATATTTATAAAATATATGACTTCATATGTCAATTTTATGAGTCATCTTTTTCCAATATCATTCTTATATTTTCTAATTGGAATTATTTTCGTTTTGCTTAATTTGACTGATTTTCCAAACATTAAGTCTTCAATGTCTTTTTTAATTTAAATGAGACCATTGTGAATTACAAGTCTTTCACAGTGGTATTTCAGGCATATAAAGACAATGAATTAGGGCCATTCCCACCACCAGTGTTGACCTTCCTCCAACATAGTTCCCAGCATCCCATACCTCCACCTCTACCTGCCTGGACTACCAGTATAGCAGGTCCATTTTGTATTTAGCTTGCTATAGTTCAGGTCTCTTGACTCCACTGCCATTGACTTTAGGTTGGGCATTCTATGTCATTTTTAAATTAGAAGTACAGGAGTATCCCAAGGCATGAAAATTCCATCCTATTGAGTTGCAAATCTGAGACCCCACTCAGATGCAGAAATGGAAGCTAACTTTCCCCAATCTTACCTAATCCTATGACTTTATCATGATTTCCTCATTGTTCATTCAGGTTCTTAAATTCTTTACATAATCTACAAATCACCCTCATTCTTTAGATGTTTGTTCAAAGTGAATCTCTTCAGAGTCTCTATTAACTATATAACATAGTGCCCAGTTTATTTCTACCACAATGAACACAATAATAATGTATTTATTTGGATGTTTTCCTAACATTTACTAATACCTAATTTTTATGTAAGGACCTTTTCTATCTTGTTTCATACTGTATTTCAAAGTACATGATTAATCAGATCCACTAAACCAATATTTATTAAAGGAAAAAGTTGTAAGGGACTCCTCCTGATAAAAGATCTTGCCTTTTTCTGATTTGTTTGTCAAATTGAATCATCTTGGGGAAGTTAATTAATTTCCGTGGTACTGCTTAAAAAAATAGCTATGTCAATCTCTGAGTCTGTCTCTATGTCAATTATATGTATGAGTTACAGCTGCAGCTGCTCTCATGAAGTTGAAGACTTAACTTTTATTTTTGCTTCTGAGAAACTGCAACAGAAAAAGCTCTTCTCTATACAAGTCTATCATAATTTATATTCATTAAATTATCTGCCTTTCAGACAATGGAATAATACTAGCTGTGATTTGAGGAAAATAGCTGGCTTTTGGCAAGTCCTACTACTTTTTCAAGATCCGTCATCAAAATTACTAAAGACTTCTCTAACTTTAAAATCCTGTCTTTAGAACACGGTAAAACTGACACACTGTCATAAATGTCAGAATTGTAAACGTTTAAGCCATCCTCCTATATTACTGAAATATTAATTAGACAAAGATAAAATATGTAGCTGATTAGTGGTAGTACACTCTGGTAACTATTGTGTTACAAAAATAAGAACAAAGCATTCCTGCATTTGCAGGGATGAAAAACCTGCAATATAAAAATGAAGACATTTTTTATCAAAACTGTTATTCTTCCCCAATATGGCAAACTCCAATTCAAACTTGGGAATTTGAAAAGAAGAGTAGAAAAGTGAGAGGATAGAAGAGTTGTTATGGCAAATCAAAACTTAACTCTGGGGCTGGAGTGATAGCACTGCAGTAAGGCATTTGTTTTGCACATGGCTGACCTGGGACCGACCTGGGTTTGATCCCTAACATCCCATACTGTCCCCTGAGCCTTCACGGAGGGATTTTTGAGTGCAGAGCCAAGAATCACCACTGAGTGACACTGGGTGTGGCTCAAAAACCCAAAACAAAAATTTTTACTCTATTTCTTATTTATTTATACATCATTCTTTCTTCAAATTATATCATCTTCAAATATTTACTGAGCATATACTTTGCCACAGAAAATACTATACTGCTTACCTTAAAATCTTAAAAATAAGATTTTATCTCTGATTAAAAATTTAGAACCTTAGGCCAGAGAGAGAGAGCATGGAGGTAGAAAGTTTGCCTTACATCCAGAAAAGGACATTGGTTCGAATTTCGGTATCCCATATGGTCCCCTGTGCCTGCCAGGGGCGATTTCTGAGCACAGAGCCAAGAATAACCTCTGAGCACTGCCGGGTGTGACCCAAAAACAAACAAACAAAAAATTTAAACCTTAATTTGCTCCAAGAAAAACAGATAAAATAATACTGACCCTACTAGTGACCAACTTAAACATTCTTGATTCATTGTGATAAGATAAATTAGAACTGTCTAATTTGTGCTGTACTGCAGCACAAAATGTTCAATAGATAATTTATTATTTTCATAATTTTCAACTAGGATATGCCATCCTTTGGGCTATGCTTTATTCCTAGCACCTTACATCATACAGTTAAAACAAAAATTCCATAGGTAAGATTCATTCCATTGATAACAATCATACTTTATGCCTACACATACAATAAAGATACTAAAATACAGCTAAAACTGTAAATTTTAGTATGTCTAATGTTGATTAAATTACTTCAATATTCTCAATTATTTAATTCAATGCAAATGTAGGAAGATCCACCAAGTTGTTTTTATTTATTAATGTACTATCTTTAACAGATTGCCATTAAGAACTAGAAGAAGTTAGGATGTATAGATATAAGTGCACATTTGAAATTCTGTAGGTTTTTAAAGTTTTTCGAGTATTATATTTCATATAAATTAACTGGGTAAATCCAAAAATATAGCCAAAAAGTGACATTTTGTTTCATAAGCATTACTATATGTAATTCAAATGCACTTGAGGCTCCTATGCATAGCAGATCTCTTTTATGATTATATTTAAAAGGTAGTCTCTTGTGTTCTGATAGAGTAAGAAAGTATTAAGATTCAAAAGCGTAAGTCATTACCAGATCTCTTAAAAAGTCTACTAATTACCCAAGGTAGCAAGATAGAATAGTTTTTTGAAGATGACTAATAGGAAAATACTTATTTTATTAATTTTCTGAACAAAATGTTTTTCAAATCTACTGGTAAGAGTAAACTTAATCTCATATACAGGCCCCAAAACTCTGCTTTTTCAGTGCTTTATCATTAATAACAATATATTAATTAATATATTTATATAGCAATGTAGAAAGAGTAATTTCAGTAATCATGTTGTTAACTGCATCTTCTCTACATTTAATCTCTTCTAACAAAGAAAATTTTACCAATTCAGAGCAACTGCAGAGATAGAAATTTGTCCTTGACAGTTTGTCAAGAAAAAGTAAAACTATTCTAAACATTGTTAACTTGGTTATAAAGAACAGTCACCTATTTTCTATCTCATAAAAGAACAATGTTCTTCTTCGTATTATGAATATATCATAAACTACATTGTATAGATCTCAGAGAATCTTTGGAAAAATATAAAGAATATTGACTGAAAACACTCAATCCAATCATATGTAGTGCTGGGATGTCTCAGAACTTTAACTCTACCAAGACGAAAAGGCCCCAACACCTAAAACATGATAGCAAATTATAATCCACTAAACATATTAAAGAACATGAGCATATTCTAAATAAATTTAGATAAATCTTATAGACAAATAAGTACACTTTTGGCCTATGTCTGACAATGAGGAAATGAACTATATTATATCTCCTGTTCTTTCACATCTCCATATTTTACTGGATGGTCAGGATATTTCTTTCTTTGCAACTAAGTTAAACTGATATTAACTTTTCCCCAAAGTCAGTTTATTCTCTGGCCTGAAGTTAATTTTTAATCTTAGCATGATCCAACAGTGCAATTTCAGGAAGCAAGTTTTGCGTGAAGGAGCCTGCATTTCACTGTCAGAGAGTTACCGGAGATGACAGTTTGTAATCCCACAGACACAATGAAGAATGTTCATCTATCAGAATATCTGGAAGGAAAGGCATCTAGGGCCTTGTAGAAGATGAGGAGTCAGTCACAAATTTGTAACTATAACGACCCTTTTGACCTTGAAATCACAACATTTTTGGTTGGTTATTTTTTGTACTTTGTAAAAATGAGGATGAAGATCTAAAATATGAGAAAAATCCTGCAATTTCATAGCATCCAAATAGTGCCAGCCATGCCAGGAAAAATAAGGCACAACCCACATTCCAGGGTAAAGATGACCCTAAATAATAAATAGATAATCTTATTTTTAAATAATTAAGATGCCAAACCTGGAAATGGGCAAAAGAAGATAATCTAGATACACATTTGAGGGTCAGATCATATTGAGAGAGATTCAAACTTAAAAGAAAGATTAGATCAGCCTGTAAAACAGTTTAACACTAGTAGAGCTGCAGATAAAGAAACATCACAATAGATAAATGTCAATATTGAAAGAGAACTGTAAGATGACACCTAGTTATCAACCCCACACAAAGGTGTTTCCCTATCTTCCTCCTTCCTTAAACCTCTTCCTTGCAATATGTAAAAGTCCACTGGGTAGGTACTTTTGTCTCACTCTCAACCTTGCCCCTCCTGCTTGATGGATGTTGGTACAATAAAGAAAAATCAGTTTTGAATTGGCACTCAGGAATACCACCAGATGCAGACTGGATACATGGCTGACTTGGATTATTATTCTTTGCTTGGATTATTATTCCTGCTTCTTCAGACCCTGCTGCGTGGGGTTTAGAAGCAAAGTGCCAGGTGTGACTATCACAACCCATGTAAGTTTTTATTTTATAACTGGTGCCCAAACAGCGACCCAAGGACCTGAGAAGACCTCAACGATGGCGAGTACTTTGATCATCTAGTGGCTAATCACCATGATGGCCTCCTTGAACTGGACTAAGTGTGCAGTACCCATCACCGGAACATTGGTGAACCTGGTCTGAATGTGTCAAAGTCCCCCTCAGGCAGGACAGAAGTATGCAGTGAAGGAGAGAGAGCAGAAGACTCTGATCAGCAACCCAGAGGCCAACACCTATCACCTTTCTTCTACCAAAGGTGCTTTGTGTGAGAACTTTTGCCCCCAACCTGCAGCAGCTTATCGAGGTCACTGATGGGGTAAAAACCAAAGAGAAAACCCCATTGGAGGGGGACCAAAAGCAGGGAGATAAGCAGGTCTCCACGCCAAAATTCCGGCCCTGGAACCAAAGGCTTTCTGTCCCAGGCAATCTCAGCAGCCTACCAGAGAAAGTGAAGATAGAGAATCCAAGCCCAGTCAAAGCCCAGCTGAGAAGCTGCTTTCAGAACCTCCTACATTACAACTTTATTCTAGGTTAAGCTCTTGGCCCTAGTTGCATCAGTCATTATCTTGTGGTTAGACTGTGCTCTGGTTAAATTGTATAGATCTTAATGCTACTCTTTTGTTCTATGCTCACTGCAAACAGAAAATTCTGTATCGAAATTTAGTGGTTTAATATTAGTTTGCGCAGTTCTGGGGAATTACATAATGTTGTCGGATTTTAATAGTTCTCAACTATATTACTGAATATTTCCCAATTGCTATCATCTTCAAATATGTATATTATGTAGCAACTTATTCTCAAAATTAAGTCTGCTAAAATCTCCTAATGTCTTTGTTCACAGAAGTTGATGGAAAAGGAACTTAGATACTATAGACTCTTACTAAAGTGCTCATTATAAGAATGTGTTAGCAAACTATATATATATATATATATATATATATATATATATATATATATATATATATCAAGCTGAAGCAGAGGTGCAAGTGGTAGGGTGTTTGCCTTGCCCGTACTAACCTAGAAAGGACCACAGTTTGATCCCCCTTTGTCCCATATGGTACCCCAAGCCAGGAGCAATTTCTGAGTGCATAGCCAGGAATAACCCCTGAGCATCAGAGAGTATGACCCAAAAACAAAAAATAAAACTATATATGTATATACATATACAGAAATATTCTTATGATTTTGTATAGGGAAGCTTATGAAAAGAAACTCAGATATTCTAGACTTGTATTACTATGTCCAGTGAAAGAATGTTTGAAAATTTTCAAATTAAGTGTATATACAAAAAGGTTCTAATGTTTATGTTCAGAGAAGTCTATAAAAATATTGTGATGGGGGCCAGAGCAGTGGCACAAGTGGTAAGGCATCTGCTTTGCCCACACTAGCATAGGTCAGACTGCAGTTCAATCTCCCAGAATCTCATATAGTCTCCAAGCCAGAAACAATTTCTGAGCGCATAGCCAGGAGTAACCCCTGAGCATCACCGGGTGTGGCTCAAAAACAAGCACAAAAAATGTTGTATATAAAAATGTTGTTTGTATAAGACAAGGATATAGAAAAAGCTGATTGTTTTAAGAATGATGTGTACAATTTAAATTTTGATACTATTTTACAGTGCCTATACAAAATAACCACTTTAATAACTTCTAATCTGAGGTTCCCACATCTGTTGGAGAAGAGTAGAACAAAACTTTTGTAACTTTTTTCATTTTTTGTTTTGTTTTAAATGGAAAGAGTGGAATTGTCAGATGACACCAGCTATCAACCCCAAACAAAAGTGTTCCCCCAATTTCCTTCTTTCATAAATATCTTTCTTTGAAATGTAAAAGCACAGTGGATAGGTACTTTTGTCTCAGTTTTGACCTTCCCCTCCTGGTGAATGAATATTGGTATAATAAAGAAAATTCAGTTTGGGCTTGGCACTCAGGGATTCTGCCAGATGCAGACTGGATCCATGGCTCTCTCCTGACTGAGTTGGCTTATTGTTTCTTTGCCACTACCCTGCTTCTTCAGATTCATCTACCTAAGCTGTTAGAAACATGAAACACAGCATGTGGGGTGATCTCACAATCTGTGGAATTTTATTTTACAAGAAGTATCCTTTATTTTGGGTGTGGCCCCCAAAATAAAGCAAAACACACTATGAAAAATCAAAGTGGGACAGTTAGGTTCTTGAAGAGAGTGGTGAAAACTTGGAATATTTTCTGAAAGGATTATGCTTTAAGGAAATTTATCTAGGGCACTAAAAGAAATATGATATACTTACTTCCTTTTACTTGTATGATAAACTTATTTTCTTTTAATGCTTTGCTGATGCTGTAATTTAAATGTTAAACACAATTTGTCTGACTAATATGAGAAAAAGATCATAACTCTCTCCTGACTTTCAGGTAACATGGGGAGCAAAAGACAACCAAGAACTTGGGTGGTTGAATGACAAGAGCTCTGCCTGTATCTCGTTGAAGGGACAACATTTATGCAAAGGCTAACCGTAATTCTCTATTTAAAAATATCTAAAAAATCTTAGTTATTTTCAAAATATAATTGATAGAGTGGAAGTTAACCTGGTATAAACAATATATCTTCAAACAGCTCTCAATTTAACTGGGAAATAAAAAAAATGACCATGAAACCACATAAATAGTATTAAAATTTTATAACCAGGTTAATCATGACAAATTCATGCTACAGATTGGAATGTATTCAAAGAAGGAATGCCTTAAGGAAAACCTTAAAAGATATTTGTTCTGGGGTTCTAAGCAGAAGAGTAAAATCCACCTAGTCCCATCTTAATTCATATCCCCGTGCCATCCCTGCTTGCTAAACTCACCCTGTATAACCCTGAATAGTCTGTTTCTTCATAAAGGCCAACTATTATCCCTAACGCTGTCAATGATATGGACAACTCTATTTTAAGAGGCATTTGTTTCGAGGATCAGATGTCTTTTATTGTTTCTTTGTTTATAGAACTTGCAAAAATAAGAGAGTAATTTGCCAGCAAGTTTCCAGCATAGCCAAGGAATTCAATTGCACACAGATGTTCACAGAGGTTGTATTTATTGATGTTCTAACCATACAATATCACAAAAAATAACCATATTTACTCTATGTTATACTTTCTGTTCTATTTACTTGAGGTTGAACTGGGAAACTTCTTTAAATTTAACTTTTGTATTTAAAAATACACACACATAGCAATTTATTATAAATAACACTCTTATAATCAAACAGCAGCAGGAACTTCCCTTTCAGGTTCTAACGTTGTGTTCTCACCTTCTCATAGAATCTAGGCACCATTTCAAGCAGAGTCATTGGGATTGTCTCAATTCTTCAAAATTTCTATGCAGTCAAAAACTCTAGGAATTCCTTTACTCCCATTATTCCTAAAACAAGCAAGTTCAATATTTGACCAAACTAAATCAAGTTTAGCTCTTTGACTAAATGAGTTAAATCATGACACTTTGTATTTAGACTGGTCTTTTTAAGTTGGTTTGCCTGGGTTACCAAATATATTCTGGAAGGAATTCTTTATCAGGCTTAGACACAGGTACTTAAGTACACATCACACCCAATCTTTAGAAATTTTATGTTTCTTATGAGTCAGTGAGCAAGGTTATATATACCGGCTTGTTTTCTGAGATATACAGAGAGGTAAAAGTAAAAAAGAAAAATACAGACTTGGTGTCATAAAAGTAGAAATGCCTAAACATTAAGACACAAATAGAATTGAAGGTAAAACCAAGATTGATTACTGGGAGTTGGGCTGAGAGAGCTCACAAATTTGGAAAGGTGAAACTTCTGAAAAAGAGCCAGGAAGCCACAGCAAGGCTCTGATGAAGGAAGTAAGCAATCACAATGTGAATATAACAGAAAAGGAGGTGAATAAAATAAAAAAAACCAATGTCAAACAGAAGCTAATTGTAATTCTCCATCCGTTCTTATTGAGAAAGAAGTTAAAAATTGCATTCTAATTTCCCAGCTTGAAAGATACAGTTACAAACTGTGAAGTGCCTGTTTGCTCAGTATTTTATATGCATTACCTCATTTAAAAGTCAAAACAATAGTCTAGGTCAGTATTCCTCAAAGTTTCCTTGAAGGGAGGAGGCTGGAACAATCCAGTTTCTGTGCAGTGGGATCTGCAGTGGTGGAAAGGGGCTCTTTATGTTTGTTCACTTAAAGAATGGAGATTTTAGGGTCTAGGTGCTACATAGTACAGCATTAAGGTATTTGCCTTATATGCAGTGAACCAGAGTTCTATTCCCTACATCCCATATAGTCCCCCTGAGTTTCCCAGTACCACTGGGGAAATTCGTGAGATCAGAAGTAGAAGTAATCCCTGTCCATTGTTGGATGTAACCCAAAAACAAACAAAGAAAAGAAAAGCACATAGATTTCCAGGTATGTTGTTGAGAGATTTTTTTTTTAAGGTTTCGATTCTGACTTTAGTTAATTTGCCAAATCTCACTCTATCTCAGAAAGAAAGTAGTATTTTAGATCAGGAATCACAACCTTTAAATTTTTTAAATATAAAATGAATTTCTTTTATAGTACAATAGTAGTCTGTGTGGTATATGTGTGTGTAAAAATCTTAATTTTTTTCCAAAACACTACAGCAATAATTTCTAAGCAAATAACTACACACAGTTATCTCTGAGTTTTACGAGTCTGGGCTTTTGACACTAGAGTCAGAACACAAAATAACTGGACAGTTTATAGAAGTGATTCAGGCAGACAGATTTGGGTGAGGGTTGGGATGGGGATAGTTGGCAATTAGTTGCCAGGAAGTAATAAAGTCAAGATGTAATTTAGAAGTTCCTCTCTTGGGGATCTAAGATAAAATAAATATTTTAAGGCACTTGTACTACATGTAGTAGATACCAGTTCAATCCTGGGCAGCCCTTGTGGTCCCCTGATTGATCCCAGAGTATGAAATCAAGACTGAGCCTTAAGAACTAATGAGTATAATGCCAAATCCCAAAACGCCAGTGGATGTGACCCTCCCCAAAGGGTAATGATCCTTAAATATACCAAACTACATAAAAGTCACATCCTCTGTTGTAACACCTGTTAAGTACACTGTTAAGACTATAATTGCTGTTAATGCCAGCCCAAAATATGCTGGACTCTTCCAGAGAAGAAAATCTCCATAAATAACAAAGATCTGCTATAGTAACATGAGGTGGACCATCAAAAGTTCATAACTCTTGGGGCTGGAGAGATAGCATGGAGATAGAGTGTATGCCTTGCATGCAGAAGAACAGTGGTTCAAATCCTGGCATCCTATATGGTCTCCCGAGCCTGCCAGGAGCAATTTCTGAGCAAAGAGCCAGGAGTAACCTCTGAGCACTGCCCAGTGTGACCCAAAAACCAAAACCAAAACCAAAACAAACAAACAGACAAAAAAGTCCATATCTCTTATCATAATAACACTGTAGCAAATAATCTACATATAAAATCACAAATTGGGAAGTTTAGGAGAAAACCTCTAAATGGCATGAGTCCTTCTTCTGGGAATTGACTGAATTTCAACCTAAGATGTATAATTTATTTCTTTTAATTGATGGGGCACTCTTATTTTATAATCATTACATAAACCTGTTTAACTTCACTATTCATGTCCTCCTGAAACCCTTTTCTCTGACGGTAGGTGATAAATTTGTGATCCTAGACAGATGTCAGGACTGAACATCCCTTTCCCACAAAGAGAAAATTCCTCACTCCAGCCTGAATTACTTGGTTCCCCAAGAAATTAGGTGATAGTGGGTCATCCCTACACCATGAAGATCAAGTGGAACTCAGGCAGAGTGAGAGGCTGAGTAGTGTGAGTAGTGGCAGTGGGACAGCATAGAGACAGCTGGAGTAGATTTTATCAGTACTAGCCCTCCAAGGCAAGACCCTATGTTGCTGAGGTGTGTTGGGTAGGAAAGCAGCAGTATTCTACCACAAAATAGTATTGCTACGACTATTAGCTACTATTATTGTTATTATACTATCAAAGTAGTATTCCTTTGGAGGTTATTAATCTCCTGGATTCCCAAATCTCTCACCTGCAATAAAAAGAAGCAGAATCAAATCTCCCTGATTACTATACATAATACTCATTACTAAAGGACTTAAGAAATCTGTTTCATCATTGGTATGCATGATATAAAAAGTCCAACCTGCCTCAAAAGTAATGTATGGGTATCTTTATTGTGCAAAATAATCCCTGAAGGTAACTTCAACTCAACAGCTTTTATTAATGACCCTGAAAGTGGAAAGAAATTTGCTCAAGTTTGCATTATTTAATATAACATTCTGAAAGTCTAACTCTGATTATAGCTTTAATATCTAGGTCTCACTTCTTTGTTTCATAGAAGGAAGGAGAATATTAATCACAGGAAATAAATAGACAGGAATCATAATCAGAAGTAAAGAAGCTAAAATATGTGTTTTAAGACTGTTCTGCCACTCTGCTTTCTTAATTATCTAGTACTTATTGAACACAAGTGGGTCTGTAAAAAAAAAAAAAACCTGATTTCCTTTAGGTAAAAATAGCAACAATCTGATCGAAGAACATGGACCTCTAATGTATCTGTGCTCAACCTAAAAGCCTTCAGGATAGGTGACAAAAATTGGATGTACTATACGCACAACCCTTTAACAGATGCCAATATGTGAGTCCAATGTATAATAAAATCTCCTAAATAAACATTATCTAAAATTTTTGCAAACAGATATATGGTAAAGGAAAACTCAGGAAGAACCAACATTTCCTACTTGAACTGACCTAAGGCAGGATGCATAATCTTGGTGAATTTAGAGTAAGTCAGTACCCAAATAAAGCATTTACACTGTGATATTCTCTGATAGAGATATTTTTCCACTACATCTGTTCTAAGCAATTATAATAATACCATGCAGGATCAGTCTAGTGTACTTCAGCCAAAAAATAGAAACTGGTGATATTTGGGGATTATCATGAAATATTCTCTCATCTCTACTTTCTCTCTCCACAGCCTATCTATGATAGCTGAATTGTCAATCACAGTATTCATAAAGTAGAAATTCATTACTTAGAAATTTGAATTATCTGAAAGTATGAGACACTTTAAGCCACAATAAAATGATTAGGGTTATTTCGGTTAAATATTATTTTATTCCACTAGTAAATAAAAGTAAACATTAGACATGGGAAACTTTTCTTAAAGAGATTTTTAAAACGTATTCTTGTTTTAAGACCTGTCATATTCTCAGGATATCGCTCTACAATCAAATACTATTCATTGGTTTATTCATTGATTCATTCAACTAGCACAGTGTGGCATGTAACAGGCAAGGATAGACATAGATTTTATTTTCTAAATAGATGTTATATAACTATGTATTTATAACTATAAAGATGTCTTCATAACTATAAAGACAGGCTATTAAAAAACGTCTTTCATGTTTAATATAAGAAAATTATGTATTATCAACTAGTTTTGATTCACAACCACTCTACAATTCTGTTTCCCAGATTAAGATAGATTTAGGTTTTGAAGGGACCAAAAATATAAGTAGCTTAAATATTCATACAATCCTCTCTATACAAGATCCCCACAAATACATATTAACAAAGTAATTCCAGCCACATTAGTGCCACACAAACTTAAATACCTTGGAGTCAACTTAACTAAAGAGATGAATGACCTGTACAAAGAAAACTACAAAACACTGCTCAAGAAATAAAAGAGGACACAAGGAAATGGACACATACTCTGCTCATGGATTGGGAGAATTAATATCATTAAAATGACATTACTCCCCAAAACTCTGTACAGATTTAATACAATTTTATTAAGCATACCCATGACATTCTTTAAAGAAGTGGATCAAACACTCCTGAAATTCATTTGGAACAATAAATGCCCACGAATAGCTAAAGTAACCCTTAAGAAAAAAGAATATGGGAGACATCACTTTTTCCAAATTTATAATGGATTACAAAACAATTAAAACATTAAAGTCATAAAACAGTATGATATTGGAATAAAGACAGTCCCTTAGATCAATGAAACAGATTTGAGTATTCAGAGAATGTTCTCCAACATACAATCAATTAATATTTGAAAAGGGGCAAAAAATGCAAAATGGAACAAGGAAAGCCTCTTTAACAAGTGGTGTGGGACAACTGGTCAGCCACATGCAAAAAAGCAAGCTCCATCTAATACCACACACAGAGTTAAATCCAAATAGATTACAGACCAGAAAATATAAGGTATATAGAAGAACACATAAGTAAAACACTACATGTCAGTGAGACTAAATGCATCTTCAAGGAGGAAACACCACTGTCCAAACAAGTGGAAGCAGAGATAAACAGATGGGACTACATTAAATATCATGACAATGCTAGTGAATAAGAGAAATAGAATAACTATATCAAAGACAGGCAGGGAGGTGGAAGAGGAGAGAGATGGGGGACATTGGTGGTGGGAAGGTTGCACTGGTGAAGAGGGTGTACATTTTATTAATGAAATCCAAGTATGTACATGTTTGTATATAATGTGCTTAAATAAAAGAAGAGTTTCAAATTCTAAGCAATTCAAAGAGTGCACAGGTATTAAAAAAAAAAAAGAATCCCACCAAGTGGCTATTCCATTTATTCTAGAAGTCACTCCATCAAGAGGAACTCAATGTCACTAAAAACAAAATCATTTCTCCAATAGATCTTGCTTCTAACCTATATAAATCAAGTCAGAGTCCCTTTCCCTAGAAATAGTTGTCAAAACTAGGTGATAAATGTGATCTTCCTCCCCCCAATAGTCTCAGGACCCTTACTCATATAATGAGGCTCTTTATGATCGAGGTTATCCTCTTCTGAATAGATTCTAACAGTATAGATTGCTCTTGAAAAGAAAGATCCATAACTAAATATAATAGAGGGAGAATATATAATGCTTTTTAAAAATAACCCTAGAATATGAAGGAGCTGTGCAAAATCTTCAAATCTGGCACGGCCAATTGTTTTACCTTTCAACAAATTAATGAAGCTATCTAACTATGTTTCTTCATCTAAAGTCTCATGAAATTGAAATCAGAAAAATTCAATAAATTTTTGAAAGTTCATTGTGAAGATTAAACATGATGGATATTTTGATTGGTATCTGATGGATAGCAAAACTTATAAATGATAATTTTTGTACTGTTATTGTACTTTCCCATTCTTCCCTTTGTTGCACATACTTGGTGGTGGAACTTGCACACTTGAAAGTGGTACTTACTGGGGATTGTACAAATGGCCAAACACTCGCATATTAGTTGCAGTAATTTCCTGACATCGTATACCTTTCAGTTGTAATGCCTGAATCCACATGACTGAAATGCAGACCAGCTCACACATACTATTGCAGTGCTAGGATTCCCAAAAATAGACAGCAGAACCCTGCAAGGTGAAACCAAGGATTGAACTCCCAGGCTCTCACTTACAAAGCAGGAGCCACTGAGCCATCTCCAAGCCCAAGTGTTATTGCTTGTAATCTAACTCTAACTGAAGTTTTACTAGCTAACCTGAAACATAACTGCTCAATTTTTTGTTGTCAAAATCACCTAAAGACAAATGTATCTCCTCTTTTTAAATTTTTTTAATTTTTTTATTCTCTTATGGCTTGGTTAAGTGGCTTATCTATTTCTGGCACTTGTCTTCATCCCACTTTTATTTAAGGGAAAAAAATCTGAGCAGGTACACCTGAACCAAATGTCACAGCAAAACTGGAATGAGATTCTAGACAACTCTCTTATTCCCAAATTAAATGGATAAGACTAAAAATACACCTTAAGATGTTCTACACCTTGGCTTGAAAGATAATTAAGACAGGATGTATTTCAGGTTTTATGCTTTCTTATCCAAATTATGTACAGATGCTGCATGGAAATGAATTCTTAATAGCTACATTAACTATGATAAGTTCACTCACATCATTGTCATTCATGTCTAATTAACCTAAATGTCCAACTGGGAGTAGTAATAACTTACATAAAGCAAGGAGAGTGAGTCATGTGGATCTCCTAGCCACCAGTTCTGCCATCTAAATATACAAGGAGAGGGAAATTAAGATGAGTGTTCAAGATCAAGAGAGGTAACTCAAGAGAACCTTGCAGGATTCCTTTCATTAATAACATAGATGTGAAGTCGCTGCACATGGAAATTTTGTAAAGAAAAGCATTTATGAAATAACAAAAAATAAGAAGAAAAGGAAGAAAATTGCTTCAATACCTCTAAGTTAAAAGCAACAACATTGTGATTTTGATGCATTTTTTATTATAATTTAATTATAATAGTGCTAAAGTTTATGGCATGGTACAAAGTACTTGTCCTCACCACCACCAAAAATTTGCTCACAACCCACCCTCACTGTTCCTCTAGTTTAATCTTCATCACCCTCACTCCTCACTTTCACTTCTTATTAATCCGTTTTGCAGACATTTTTGAAAGGAGTAAACAAGATTTCTTTTTAGAATCTTGACTTTTCAGAAATTAAAATACTTTTTAAATACCAAGGTCAGAGTTGCATGAAATTCTTAGTGTAGAATCCAGATAATTAGGCATCTAAGCTATACTGATATGTCCATTTATGAAGGATCTATAAGACAAAGAATCTTCACTGAAGAAAGCATTCTCTTCTCTCTTTTTTTTTTCTTTTGAAGGTATAATGAGAGGGTGAGTGTTGTCCATCTCCCAAGTGATGTTCAGGAGGCCCTGGAGTCTCTATTGGTAATTTCAGCCATTAGGGATGATGGTTCAATGCTTGGGTTCTGTATTTACCAGAAATCCTCCAGTACTAGGAATTATCCAGATGGTGCTCAGTGAGCCTAAAGAAACACAGTAATGCTTGTGACTCTCCAATATTGAACCTGAGGTGCATTGGGGACTGTATGGTGTTAGAAATAGAAATCAAGTTGATGACATAAAACACATGTGCCTTAAATTTTGTACTATCTTTTCTGCCTCAGGAAGAATTCTCATTTTAGTCAGACATTTTTGTTTACCTTATGTTAAATTTTTGCTCTCCATTACCTCCTTTGCCTATACTTGACTTTACTCTGGAATGACCTAACAGGGGGATTAGCTAAAAAGGATCCTGAGGGGTTAGAGGAGGAAGGTATTTAGCAACTGTTTATATTCTGTTTCAACTTGTTAAAAACAATCTAGGTTATTTATTCTTATTGGAAAAAAATATTAGTCTATGATAGGAATGTGTCTCTGTTACTTATATATAAATCTATCCAAGTCATTCAATTCCAGTACTAGGCATATATTTGAATTTCCAAGAAATTATGTCTTTAAGTAAAAAAATATATTATTCAACAAATAGGCATAACAGTCCCGTATGGAAAGAATAACTAACCTTTAGAAATAAAGGATACTGTGTTGATGAACTTTGTAAATTTTAAGAATATATGTTGTTCTAGAGAGGCATTTGTAGTAGTTATGGAAATCTTAAATTACATTGACATAAGAACCACATTTGTTTAAAATTTTCAATGCTCCATCCTTAGAGATTCAGGAGTTTTCATGTGGAGTTTAAGTATATTCAAACTTAGGCATTCTTACTCAGAATATTAATGTCAGGGTTTAGAAAGTTGGAGTCAGAAAGACATGGTTAGTTAATATCTGAGTTTTTCCAATACAATATATATTTCTTCTCTGTTGAAATGGAGCTTAAAATAAATCTCTAAATTTTTAGAGATTTAAATCTTTAAATCTTTAAAGGTTGTTTCAAAAAATTAAGAAAATATGTCATAAATATATAGCAACCTGCCTGTTGCATCCATTAAGTAATTTGCAGCAAGTATTAAAATTATCTTTCATTATTTCAAAGCAATAATTTGTGTCAACCTCCTCCAAAAAATTACTCTTCATATCAATACTAAGGCCAAGTTTCCCTATCTTCAATATATAAAAAGCAAATGATTTTTTCTTGGAAATAGAACATAGACAAATAGACCAGAAAACCAGCTAATTCACTTTTGATTTCTTTCACCTTCTGACTTTGAAATTTTTCTTTATTGTGGAATTTAAATCAAGTGCTCTACTACTGAGATACATCTCAAACCTAAAATTATTCACTGTTTTGGGCTTGGTTTGGAGTTCAACAGCTGGCAGTGCTTTGGAATTACTTCCAGGTCATTGCTCCAGGGTGTTCTAGGGACCATGTGGTATTTTAAGGATGATGAGGCATCAGGTATTGAATTTGGGATTCTTATACAAATTATCTTTCATCTCCAATACTTCAATCTTCCTATAGCCTCCCACAACTACCTTCTACATCATCTGCTTTCTCTCTCAGATAAGTCCTCTCGCCAATTGCACTTTTATCTAGAAATCTCAATAGTCTTTCTAAATATCTACAATTTTTGGTACACTAATAACAACCATAACCTATTTAATGTATTCTTTCTTATATTTGGCTATTATCTCTTTAATTGTAAAAGTATAATGGTTTTAGCACTCATTTTATCACTAAATTTAAATCTATAATAACAGTGGAAAATGAAAAATTAAGTCAAGAATGATAATCATTCAACCCCAAGCAGTTAGTTGTTTCAATTACTTAATTCAAGCACAGTTGGCCCAGCTTATTCGTGTAATATTCTCAATTTTCCACTTCAATTTTTGATGTTGACTCATACTAAATGTTTTAGACTTATTAGTTCATTGCCAATATGAAATCATTACTCGCAAAATTTTTAAATAAAATAATAATTACAAAGGCAATTTGTGAAGTACTTGAAGCTTTATCAAGCACTGGAAGTCTATATAATCTACAATTAATGTTACAAATCAGCACTAATTTAGAAACTAAATGAAGGCAGTTACATATAGATATATTATATTCCCTTACTTATCAAGAAATGGAATGACAAAACAATTTAACATTAAAGTGGAGCCAGAGAGGTAGTACAGCAGGATAAGACATTTGGCTTGATGCCATCAACCAGGTTTCAATTTGCTGTCCACTGAGTCTGCCAGGAAAGATCCCTGAGCAAAAGTACAAGAGTAAACCCTGAGCACAGCTAGATGTAACCCCAGAATCAAAACTAATAAATAAAATCAAAGCAACTCGTTGTTCATAAGGATACTATAAACAGGTGAGGGACCAAGTTAAAAGTCATGGTCTTTGTGCAGCAGTAAATTTAAGAAATTAACAGGTAGCTCTGATAAATCTATCTCTTAAGCAGTATAAATAAAGGGACTGCAAAGTCCAGTCTAAGACAACTTGGACTTGGACTCAGACACATAAACCTGGATCTCTGAAGTCATCTCGAGATTTTCTGGGTGGTAGCAGTCCCTCATAGTACAACAGAGTAAACTGAACTCTCAAGGGAAATTCTCGCATCTGAATGCTGGATTCCTAATGCTGCAGTTCTCCTGCTTGTCTCACAAACTCATCTTCATGGTTCATAATCTCCCCCTTCCTTTTGCCAGATAAATTTTAATAATGTGTATTTTTCACAATGAATTGTATTATTATTAATATATATATAACTGAATCACCAGTGAAACCTCTCCATTCAGGGGAAACTTGCCAATATTAAGATCTATACCATATATTATCAATAGTGAGTGAATATAGAAAAAAATCATTCTTTCAACTCTTAGTTGAAATAAATATTAGTAAGTATAATAGTTAAATGCTCACAGCTCACCCAGAATCAATCTCTAGCATCCCATATGGTTCCCTGAGTGTGGATCCAGGAAGAATCTCAAAGCATCACCAGGTATAGACCTCCCTCCCCACAATAAAAATGATGGCAGGAGAAAAGGATCAAAAATTTCACTGAATCTAGAAGTCCGTTTTATTGTGCTTTAAGATTCCGTATTAGTGAAGCCGAAGCGGTGGGGTAGGGGGTTTGCCTTGCACGTGCTAATCTAGGACGGACCATGGTTTGATCTTCCTTCCGGCATCCATATGGTCCCCCAAGCCAGGAGTGATTTCTGAGTGCATAGCCAGGAGTAACCCCTGAGCGTCACCAGGTGTGGCCCAAAAAGAAAAAGAAAAAGAAAAAGAAAAAGATTTCATATTAGTGAAAATATTGGTGACTGAAAACTATGGTGGTACCAAAGGGAAAGGGGAGGAGATGATGGGAATAAATAAAGGGACCTATATAGGTTTGGGAAATCACTGGAACCATAGTGGTAGGAGTGGTAAGAATTGCATGTGAAGGTGTAAAGCACCCCCAACCCCTGGAATCCATATTACGAAGCAATGATAAAAAATTTTAAAAGGACAACTGGGATTTCCGTCTCACTGAAAGGGACAGAAAAAATAAAAAGAAAAATAGTCACATGAATACCAAGACAGTAACTCTCTCTTGAGGATTAGTGCAAAAGCAGAAAGGCAGGAGAGTGACTGGGAGTTTTGTTTCTGTTTTTGTTTTTTTGGGTTTTGGGCCACACCCGACTTTGCTCAGGGGTTACTCCTGGCTGTCTGCTCAGAAATAGCTCCTGGCAGGCACGGGGAACCATATGGGACACCGGAATTCGAACCAACCACCTTTGGTCCTGGATTGGCTGTTTGCAAGGCAAACGCCACTGTGCTATCTCTCCGGGTCGTGACTGGGAGTTTTAAAGTTGGAGTAAAGTAAATAAAAGAAGGCAGAAGAGGATGATATGAGAAAGAAAATGTGGTCCAAGTCTTAAAGGAATTTGATGCCTATTGTGAGGAATTAACCTTTACTTCAAGTCAAAGAGAACTACAAGAATTTTTAAGCAAAGGACTGAGAAGTCCAGTTCACAGCACTCAGTACAATAGTAAAGAGTTTGAATCAACCTAGATATTTAACAACAAATGAGTGGGTCATGAAGATATGTTACATGCATACAGTGGAATATTGCATAGATGTAAGGAATGATGCAATCGTACAATTCAATGCAGCTTCAATGGAACTGGGGATATTGTGTTAAATGAAGTAAACCAAAAGAATGATAAATACAGATGGTATCACACGGATGAGGTATTTAGAATAACTGCTAGAAGTAATACAATGGTTTACACGTAGTTTGTCTAGAACACTTTTGCTCCAGAGTATCGTGAGGAGAAGAAAAAAAATCAGTGGAGGAGGAGAAAGACATGTGGTATAATGGGGGCCAAGAAGGCGACCAGGTCAACAATAATAAAATCATAAGACCCACACTTTAACAACCAAACTCAAAAAGGTGCCTATTATGATAGCAGATTGCAGCGAGGATGATGGTATGAAATGGACTCTGGGAACACTGGGGGAGGGAGGATGACACTGGTGGTGGGGTTGGTGCTAAAGCACTGTATGTCTAAAACTTAACTCTGAATAACTTTGTAAATCATAATGCTTTAAATAAAAAATATTTTTAAAAAACCAGTCCAGCTGCTGAATTGATATGTGCTATGGGGAGGTGACAGAACAGAAGGACTGCTAAAAGAGCTAACTCAGAGTGATAGCAGTAGGAGTGGTGTGAAGTGGCTAGAGTGGACATAATTTCAAGACAGTCAGAACACATACTGGTACTTAGGTATAAGAAAACATAGACAATATTAACCCCAAGGCTTAAAATGAGCAATGAAAAGGTCAAATTGCAACCTATGATGAATATATTTGTTTTCTATAAACCATCTGGGGGTATTACTTAAATAAACAACTGGATATATAAATAGCTAATGATGACTATCGGGATTTCGGATTCATTATCCCATTAATGTCATTTAAAGACACAAAATTAGGGGTCAGAGAAGTTATCCTGAGCAGAGCTGGAATGGCCCCACACACCCATGAAAAAATTTAAAAATAAAAGAAATAAATATATAAAACTAGATTTTATGACTATGGGTGAGTTCATACAGAAAGGAAACAGAACCAAAGACTGAACCTAAGGCTTCACTGATAGGGTCAAAGAAAAAGAGTAAAGAAAAATGTGAGCCATAAGGAAAATAAAAAGCATGATTCCCTAGAAGCAACAAATATGTGCTTCTAAAGTTAAAAAAAAAAAAAAGGTAATAAAGACAAATATAATTGGACATAGAATGTAGAAATGTGAAGTTTCCCTGAAAGGAAACTTCCTTAAACTTAAAGAAAAAAAGGGAAAAGAATCTAGCTCTAGAGGCCAAATGGTAGCACAGTGGCAGCGGGTTTGCCTTGCACGTGGCCTACTCAGGATGGATGGTGGTTCGATTCCTGGCAACCAATATGGTCCCCCAAGCCAGGAGCAATTTCTGAGTGTAGAGCCAGGAATAACCCATGAGCACCGCTAGGTGTGGCCCAAAAACAAACAAGCAAAAAACCCAACAACAACAAAAATAAGAATCTAGCTTTAATGGGCTCAAAAAGGAATGGGCTAATGAGGTTGAGAATCTTTGAAAAGAAATTTTAGCAGAATCTGTACTTCTCAATTACCATTATAAGGCATCAAGTAAGTTTGTGTAGAGTTGTTCTTATCCCTTTTGTTGGTATATTTTAACTTTGCTTTAAAGTTTAAATTAAAACTTAATAAGAAAAATGTCATCCTTTTTATTTTATTAAATTGAGGTAGCAAAAGCAACAGCCAAGAGTCGACATAAGATTTGCAAATAGGACACAGGGTTAAATTTCAGATACACTAATAAAATTCTCATTAAACAGGTTAAGAGCTGTGGGTTCAACAAGCTGATATAATAGAGAAATTCAATAATGAAGTATCAAGGTGAAGCCATTCATGCAGAGGAAGTTCACCAAGCTTTGCCATTATCAATACCTGTGGAAATTTCCACAGAGGCAACTGTAATCTACTCGGATTACTACAAAAGCAGATAAAAAAAAATGTAAAGTCTAATTTGGTGAGAATAAAAGTCAAAGGAAAATATAGAACAATTAAGCTGATCATTCACCCAAAATAAACTTGTCTTAAATCCTAAGTGGGGCCAGAGAGATCATATAGGAGCTCAGGGCCTTGCTTCACTGGCAGCTAACTCAGATTTAATTCTGGCACTGCATATGGTCCCCTGAGTACCTCAGGAGTAAGCCTCGAGCACCGATGGGTGTATTCTACAAACAAACAAACATGCAAAAATCCCTTAAAAGACGGTGTAATCTTGAACTGGAAGATTAAGTCTTTGTGTGTATTTTTGTGTGTGTATATATTGTGTGGTGAGAGCATGGATGAAAGGGGAGGTGGAATAAAACTTGGAAATAAAAAATTAAATTCAGATAGAGAAATAAAAGATCATTCTAATATCTTGATGCCCTTCATACTGCTAAGAAGCCACTTTAATAGTAGGAGAAGAAACTTAGCATTCGGTAAGCTTCAGGTTGAATATTTTACATGCGTTACCACATTCCTCTTCACAGCAACCTAGAAGTAAACACTATTATTTCATCTATATTGCAGAAAAGAAAGCTGAATTCTCATACTTTATGCTCATGGAAAAACTCAAAATTTAAACTGCAGATTCAAAGTCCTTGATCCTAATTATTGTGCTCTATACTGGAATATATTTTAATACATGTTATATACGATTTATATTCATTAATGTATATTGACATACACTTATAATGTTTTAGGAATCTAGATCATATATATGTATGATCATATATATGTGTGTATATATACACACTGATGAATAATGTTTTAGGAAATAAAATCAGTGGATATCTACAATAGATATATTTTATATGATATTTATGTTCATGCTTTCTACTGGGCCATATATGTGTGTATATAAGCATATATGTTAAGTTATATATTCATTTACATATATTTAAAAAATTAGATTCAGTGGCTATCTGCAATTGATATTCTTTGGCCTGATTTAAGTTCTTCAAGACCTTTAGACAGACTTTTAGAATATTTGGGTTCTTCTAATAATAGTGCACACAGGTACAGCCTAAGTAGTATCCCTCAATAACAATATCACTAATCCAATTTATAGTGTATCATGAGGTTTGATGGTCCATCAAAGCCCATTGACTTTGCTGTTAAATCTAAAAAGGATCCAATGGCAGCAGTAATTTGATGCCAAATCTCAAGGCAAGCAGTAAGAACTTATCACCCACTTAAGTTTAGCTATAGTTGATTGGTAAAAATAAATGACAAAGAAGGTCACTTGTTTCTTTTATCATGTTAAATATATAAAGAAATGATGCATTTTATGCCACCATCAGTTTAATCATTATTACAAATAATTAGTTTTTCATAAGGCATTCTGTGATTAAAGTATGTGATCACTTTGATTTTTTTGGTTTGTTTTTTGGTTTATGGCCATTTTTTGGTTGTTGTTGTTGTTGTTGTTGCTATTGTGAGACAATGCCAGGCAGTACTCAGAAGTTATTCTTGGCTCTGAGCTCAGAATAACTGCTGGCAGGCTCAGAAGACCAAATGGGATGCCTGAACCTAGGTTGGCCACATACAAGGCAAACACCCTCCCACTGTGCTATTGCTTTGACCCCAGTACATGATCACTTTATTTAAAAATTCAGGATGATAAGAAACTAAACCATTACATGTGTTACTCTTTAACACTCATGAATAATCCCTGCTGTGAGCACACCAAAGTTACTCCTCACACGGTATGTTTACATTAGATTAGATGTCTCAGGTTCCTTGCTTCATCTAATACATACTTTAATTATAGAAGCAAATATTATTGTACCCCAATTCAAATCAATGTAATAAAATAAGCCACAATGACTGAACTTATTCTGTGTGAGTGCTCTGCACTGTCCAGAAACAAAGAAATTGTATATTTTTTCATTCCTTTCTATAATAAACACATCATATGAACATGCTTTATATAATGTTAATTATAAGCCATGAATAAGGAAATCTACACATCTACCATGTTATTTTCATTGATTTGCTTACATGTGGACTTTTGTGAAAATCCATATCACATTCAAAATCTGGTATCTACTATAGTTATTTCAGGAATTTCAAAAACTAGAGAAATATTAATTATTTTAATGTCTAGTATGAAAGATTCTGTTGAACTCTATCTAGTCCCACCCTGGTAGTCAGTTTTATTTTCTTAATGTCATCAGAATTTTTGTTTCAAAGTGCTTAGTGAGTTAATATAGAAACTTTATCAAATGAATTATCTTCTCTAAAAAAAGAAAGAAAATCTTTGGGAGCACAAAAAGTAATATATAGAAAACCAATTTTTTGCATCAGGTTTGTGCCAGAAAATTTCTCTAATCAAAATTCTATATATAGGGCTCATGCTTGACTACAAAAGTGTATTTGAAGATAATTCTGCTTTACCAGTAATTTCATTCCTTGCAAATATTATACATACCTAAGCATAAATATTCTCCTTTGCCTCATATCTTTTTTCACCTTAGCCACAACTAGTGACATTATAAATCACTGACTCATTTCAAATTAAGTTTTCTACCAGAAAACTAATTTCCTTATCCGAAGTAGTAAAATATTATATAGTATTAGTATACATGAACTGAAAGCACCCAAGGGTATTTTAAAAGAAAAAAGGCAGCTTGCAATTTTTCTATTTGCGAAATGGTCTCTGGAGAGCCCCCACAAAGGAAGTTTAGCTTTTCAAATGTGGTCAGTACCATTACAGCAAAATACAGGTGGCTCTGATACACAAGAAGTGATGTTATTATGCTTTTTGACTTGTGTTAGAACTGTGAGAAGAAACTTTAAGATGGTGGTTCTTTGGTGAATGTGATAATAATTGATGTTTTTCACAGCCAGGGAATGAAGCATATGAAGAGGTGAAAAGTGAAAGGCAGGTGATTGTATAGTGAGGATAAAAACGATACTGTTGTCTGCTCTAACTTTCTCACTATCCTTGAACTCCAAGGCACTTCTTTTCAGCTCAATAGGCTCTAGATATCTGTAACCAAGTGACCTTCCTATATACTTCCTCTTCCTGGCATAGAATTAGTTACTTAATAATAGATGAGAATCCACTGAAAGGTATTCTGCATGGCAGACAGGTGGCTGCTTATGAAACCACCAAGTCAAATGTTAGATGATAGTACGATTCCCAAAGCCAGTCACTATGTTGAGGGAGTGAGGAAGCAATATGAAAACTGAGGTATGTTAAAAAAAACAACTGGAAGTCGATATAAAAATGAATTTATACAAGTAGTAAGCTGACTTTCATACCAAATTTTCCAAACTATTTCTGTATAGTGAAGAATTACCCACTAAGGTAATTTTACCTTTGCCTACTGCAGGATGGAATCTTTGTATGTTGACTTGAATTTGTTTCTTTTATAGACATCTATGTGATCTTATGAAACTTCAGTCTCCTAAAGGTTTTTCACAAAAATAGTAAGAATGGCTTTGACACATGATGTTAGCATTTATATAATGAGTGTGCAGAACCCATCTCAATAATTTGTTGAAAGAATCTACTAAAATAATGCATACATGTTTTTGATTTAGAACTTTATTTGAAAAATACCTTATCTGATTAAAGGTGTAAAAGCATAAAATGATATGAATCTGCTGTTATAACATATAGTTAGAGCAATAGCAATGGCTCTCTTTTTTTTTCTATTTTTTTGTTTTGTTTTGTTTTGTCTTTTGGGACACACTAAGGAATATTCAGGGTTACTATTGTCTCTGCACTCAGGAACCTTTGCTGGCAAACTTGGGGGACTACATGGGATGCTAGGGATCAAATCCAGGTTGGCTGCATGCAAAGCAAACACTCTACCCATGGTACTCTTTCTCCAGCCCCAATATAAGTGTCCTTTTATTTAGCATCCTCTAAGTTAAGCACTGTGCTAATCATAGGAACATGTGCTTTCTAAATATCCATATTAAAAGACCTACAATAAAGATGCCACATATATGTATTATACAAATAACTAGAGAAATTTAGACAAATTAAGTTGAATCTATTCTTTAAGTTATATTTTGCCTGTCTACTTAGCCTATAAAATAACATTAGAAAGATAAAGTGGCATCTTCAAGATCATAAAACTAAAAGTGTTTAATACTCATTTTCATCAAATATTCTCCATATAAATATGATTATTTCCCCTTATTTTGTTTTGACATTTAAAGCAGAGGTTTTATTTTTTGTTGTTTTTATGTTGTTTGGGGCTATACCAAGTTTACTCGGGGCTTTACTCCTTGCTTCACACACAGGGATTACCAATGGCAATGCTCAGGAGACTATATAGGATGCTAGGAATCAAACCCAGTAAGCCACATGCAAAGCAAATGCTCTACACACTTTATAATCTCTCTAGCCCCTCTATTTTTTGTGCTATCAAAATATAAAGGCAGGCAGTCACCAGCCTTTTTAAACCGGTCTAGCTCTAAAGACTCATTTTTTTAAATATATAAAATCTTTATTTAAGCAGCATGATTACAAGCATGATTGTAGTTGGGTTTCAGTCATAAACAGAATACTCCCTTTTACCAGTGCAACATAGACTCATTTTTAAACCAGTCTAGCTTCATAGATTCATTTTTTCTAGAATGACCTTAAACTGAGCAATGAAAGTTTATGGCTATGTCAGCACACACAGCATAAAGCTGATCATCTCAGGAAGAGAGGGTAATCCAGGCCCCTACTCTGTTGAAATCACATTACACACTTACTGCTTCTATCATCCAGAATCACTGTTTTCTTGATGGCCCGCCACATTTCTGACCCTCTATAAATTGGATATGCCGATGTGACAAAACTTCAGGTATGCCAGTTGTTGGTTGATATTACTAAGCTTGTGAGGGGGGGAAGAGAGAGAGAGAGGGAGAGAGAGAGAGAGAGAGAGAGAGAGAGAGAGAGAGAGAGAGAGAGAGAGAGAGAGAGAGAGAGAGAGTGCAGACACCCTCCTTCATATCTTTCCTCTTCTAGGAAAGCTTGGCAGCGATTGCCATGTTCGAAATGAGTCTTCTCATAGGAAGCCCTACAGCTGAGTATATCCCCCTAAAATTCACAGTATCGTCACTTTGAATTTCTGGACAACTTTGTTTGATGCTGTCATTTCTAAAGGAACACCCTAAGTTAAGAGACTGAAACCTTCTGTCATTGTATTAATGACTTCATTGGTGATATAATAATTTTCACAAATGAGATTACTACTGTAATTTTTCTTTTTTTTCTTTCTTCTTTATTTCTTCTCTTCCATTTTATTTTTTCTGTCCATTTTTCGTTTTTGTTTTGTTTTGTTTTGGGGTCACACCGGCAGTGCTCAGGGGTTACTCCTGGCTCTACACTCAGAAATCGCTCCTGGCAAGCTCAGGGGACCATATGGGACGCCGGGATTCGAACCACTGACCTTCTGCATGAGAGGCAAACGCCTTACCTCCATGCTATCTCTCCAGCCCCACTGTCCATTTTTCAATAACTTTGCTTTCACTTATCTGAAAGCAAATGTATTATGATCAACTATGTGATGCCTTTTCTTTAAATACATAAAATTATAAAAAGGAAATTTTGCTGTTTTCTTATCTGCCTTCTAAGGCTCACAATTTGAACTCAGATAATGGAAGAAAAACACCTTTTTGACACTATGAATCACAATCTATGTAAAATACATAAATATATTATATATGTATAAGCAAAAGAGATCCTTAAAATGACAGTAAATTCAGAAACACTGAGCATCCTAAAATCAGTTGCTTTATAGTCCAAGAATATTAGCTATTTTTGCAGAAGCGCCATTTAACCAAATATTTGTGCAATGGGTTTCAGTAAGACTACCCCTAGCAGAAAGAAGAGCAGGCCAGCATATGTAGTCTACCAATAAAGTCCTTAAGTTGTCTCAGCACCAAGATATATCCAAGTTCATGCTTTACATGTCTGAGACCTGGAATTTATCCCCAGAACTTCATAATAAAAGTGTTCAGAGACTCAAGGATATAAAACTACCATTCAGAAGAACTCAGAACTGAGTAAATAAGCCTATCTCTAACTACCACCACTGATGATACTACAGTAGGCATGGAAAAAATTAATCATCTCATTAGAAATTAATGTTGAATTCAATCTCCAGTGAAATGGCATTCTGGGTCCATTTGTCATTAGAATAATAAACCCTGTTCTGTACTTTTTATACATGTAAGTCGAAACTCTGAGATATGACACAGGATAATCCCCAGGGCCATCTAAGATAGAACAACTAGACACTAATTTGTCTAGTAAAATCGTGCCTCAAAGATAGATTGATCTGAGCTACTCCAGATGTTTCTTCGTGCAGTTTGTGACACTTGGCAGAAATTCTTTCTCCCTGTATCTCAGAAGATGTAATTCAAATATAGAATTTGAATGAGTTTCTCTGGAGATAATACCTCTTGACATTTATCACTTAGTGAATCTAAAAGCAAACTCAGGAAAGTAATAGGAACTGTTCATAAACTCATATCTAAATCAGTCAAATATATTGGCAATTTGTAATTCTGCACATTTTGAAATAATTTTCTTACCACATTTCATATATGATTTTATATGTTTAGCATTTTAATGTATAAAGTAATGAATGTATACATCTATTAAATAAAATAATGAGTGGAAAAATTAATTCAATTGGAATTTATAATCATCATCCAAGCCTAGCATAAATACATGAACTGTTATTAGTCATTAATAGCATTTTCAACAGAAGATTCAAAGTAGAACTGCAAAATTTCACAAGAATTTCATACATTAAATATAATTAATTCTATGAGGATGAGTTTATTTTTATAATGTCAATTTTCTGACTACATAATCTATGATTATTCAACAGTGAATGCCAAGAAACCCAAGTACTAAAATGATAAGAAATACTCCAATCTACCTGTTTACAAATACAATCTGTTTTTCAATTGATAGAAATTCAATATAAGCAACTGCCTATATCATAGTTCTCCAGAAAATTTCATCATGCTCTAATTCATCAGAAGGTACCAGACCAAATTACCATGTAAGTTCTAAATCAAAGAAATAGTTCATCCAGTTATTTATAAGTTTACAAACACCTAGGCCGTTTAGGTGGCGCTAGAGGTAAGGTGTCTGCCTTGCAAGCGCTAGCCAAGGAAGGACCACGGTTCGATCCCACGGCGTCCCACATGGTCCCCCCAAGCCAGGGGCAATTTCTGAGTGCTTAGTCAGGAGTAACCCCTGAGCATCAAATGGGTGTGTCCCCCCAAATAAAAGAAGTTTACAAACACCTTATCAAGTGCTTGACGTGCTATGCCACGTTATTAAATGTATCCAATGTATCATAAACTCTATCCTTTATATATATGTGTATGCTTTCATTAAAAAATTACACAGGCATACAAATCATAGTTTAAAGAAAAATGAGATTCTTCAGCATATTCATTATACAGAAATATAAAAATAGTATAAATTTATCAAAAAGAAATTTTCATCCTTTAAAAATGCTTAATAAAAAGAGGAATTTTTGAACAAAACACAAAGCAAAACACTTAAAGTCCAAGTGAGAAGTCTTTCTCCTGGTTGATTTCTTGATTATACACAATTTGTATTTTAAGTTCCACACTTAAACAAGCAGTCAGATACAGGGTACCTATATGATGAATTTCAAAAAGACATAAAAATGGTAAGTGATCTGATAAACAGTTCCAACTCTAGTGTCCAACTCAAATCCATTGATTGCACTTCTTCTGAAAAGGTTTCATCATAAGGATTTGATGCCATAAATCACAGGAAAATATGTCTGGGTAAAGATAATCACTGCATTCATGCTTCTTAAAGGACAAGTAAAAGATAACTAAGAACTAATTTATTGAATAGTAAGAACTCTATTTTGAAACAAAGGGAAATCAAAGAGTACTGAGATAATGAACACTGGTGAATGAATGGACATGAAATATTGGATGTCCAAGATTTATCAACAACTTTTTTTGGTTATAAATATAGGTGGAATATTTTTTGATCAAAGTGGATTACATATCTTTCATAGTAATATTTTAGGTGCATATTAACATTGAATCAGGGGAATTCCCACCACCGAAGTTGACCTCCCTACCCCGCAACTTTTTAACTATGTATTTCATGGTGATTTAATAAAAAAAATTAATTTAAAAATATTCACTAAATAAAGAAATGGGAACAAAGTTAGAAGTACAGATAAATGTGAATTATAAACAGTTACTTTAGGAAAATATATAATCCCAATTGTCAGAATTATATAACCCTCAAATACTTGGTATACAATCATATAAACTCAAAGAAAGTCAAGGGGAGAAATAATAAGAATGAGCTAATATCTATTAGACATGCCAGTAGAAGTTTGTTAACTTATTCAATACAATACTTAGGTGATGTTGGTATACAGTAACTATACATGATAATAAATACTATTGTAACCATATTGTCCCAGCTATTAAAAAAGATAGAGTAATATATTCAAAATGGCTCAAAATGTCAAATAAACCGCAAGATCTTGCAGAATAAAGTTACAATATTTCCTCATATGTACATATATTGTAAGAGTATAGAAAGTAATAAAATGATTGACACAAATGATGGGATAATGGTTTCTCCTGGAAATAAAATTGATTGTAATGTTGGGGAACATTGGGGATTTGGGGAGTTGTTTTTGTTTTGTTTTGTTTTGGGGTCACACCTGGCAAGCGCTCAGGGGTTACTCCTGACTCTACACTCAGAAATCACTCCTGGCTGGTCTGAGGGACCATATGGGATGCCAGCATTCAAACCACTGTCCTTCTGCATGCAAGGCAAATGCCCTACCTCCATGCTATCTCTCCGGCCCAAAATTTGGGGATTTTGCAAGTGATCTATTTATTGACCTATGTGGTATATATTTAGGTAAAATCCCTCTAGAGTCCATGCAACATTATATCCATAGGAAAGGCAGAGATATTAGATAACTGATTCTATAGGTGAGAATCATTGCTCCATTCCTGTCTCTTCAAAGTACCTCTCCATCTAAGCCTCCCTACCCCTCCAATTTATGTTGGTTCTCTTTACATAGGGTTAATTTTTTTAATAATATTTTATTTAAACACCTTGGTTACAAACATGATTGTGGTTGGGTTTTAGTCATATAAGAGGACACCCCCCCATCATCAGTGCAACATTCCCACCACCAATGTCCTAGGTCTGTGGGGAAATTTTGGATTATGCTAATATTTAAATTAGCAATATAAATTTTAAAAAGATGGTTCTCTCTAGTAAGGACAATTTCAAGTCCTCAACCAATTCTGTTGAGGACTTAAAAATGAATGAAAATACTATCAAGGTTATTCTACATGCCTGGTTGTTTGTATTAAGATATGGCATTGTGGGGCTAGAGAGATAGCATGGAGGTAAGGCATTTGCCTTTCATACAGGAGGTCATAGGTTCGAATCCCAGCATCCCATATGGTCACTCGAGCCTGCCAGGAGCAATTTCTGAGTGTGAAGCCAGGAGTAACCCCTGAGCACTGAATGAAAGACATTCTTGCAATAATAATTTTCAGACACAAAAGAGAGAAGGGCTGGAAGTTACAGCTCACCTCATGAAGCTCATCACAAACAGGGATGAGTTTAGTTAGAGAAATAACTAAGTTTCAAACTATCCTAATAATGAGAATGTATGAGGGTTATAGAAAGCCTGTCTAGAGTACAGGCGGGGGTTGGATGGGGAGGAGGGAGATTTGGGACACTGGTGATGGGAATGTTGCACTGGTGATGTGTGGTGTTCTTTACATGACTGAAACCCAAACACAATCATGTATGCAATCAAGGTGTTTAAATAAAATATATTTTAAAAAAGAGCTATTTACTGAGGGCAAGACCAATGATGCAGGAGACAGGGCACTTTCATGGAGGCAACCCACATTATATTCCAGCCCAACATATAGTTGCCTAAGTACTGTCAGGAGTTATTTCCTGAACTGACAGCATGAAGTATCCCTAAGCATTGCTGGTTGTGCCTCCCAAACAAACAACCCCCCCTAAATATTTTTTGGAGGCATGGAGTTTAAAGGGCTTAACACATTTTGCAAGTGGAACACACAGGTTTAATTCCCATCACCACATGGTCATCCAAGCACCACCAAGAGTGACTCCCAACACAGAATCACAGTGTCTTATGCACTAAAACTAATACCAAAAAATATTTACTAGTTCAAATATGCAGCCATTTTATTTCCAATGTTCAAACTATAGATAGAAGTGTGCCAACGATCTTTTTGCTTTTGCTTTACACTTTTTTTTTTTTGATTTTTGGGTCATATCTGGCGGCGCTCAGGAATTACTCCTGGCTCTGTGCTCAGAAATTGCCCCTAACAGGTTCAGGGGACCATATGGGATGCCAGGATTTGAACCTGGGCCATGTGCAAGGCAAACCCCCTTATGGCTATGCTATTGTTCTGGCCCCTGACACTCATCTCTTAATTAATTTGTTTGCTCGCTCATAAAGTAGCTATTGTCAATAAGATTGAATATTATATATTTTGTTCAACTATTATGTATTGATGGTATCAATTATTTTTTCTAAAATTCAAATTTTCAATAAATTAAAATGAGTTTAATAAAAAAGAAATAAGGGTTTCAGGGGACTGGGGGAAGAACTCAAAAGATTGGAGTTTATGCTTTGAATGCAGAAGGCTGGGATTCAATCTCTTTCTAGCTCTGATTCTTCACCGCTGTCAGGACTCTCTCTCTCTCTCTCTCTCTCTCTCTCTCTCTCTCTCTCTCTCTCTCTCTCTCTCACACACACACACACACACACACACACACACACATTGCTCTAAGGAAACCATTGTTAACTCATTGATCCAAAGGAGACACTAAAATCATTGTAGAAAATGACAGCAAGCAGCTGCAGGATTAGGAGCTATAGATATATCAAAATTAAAAGATTTTTCAGAAGTTCACTTTGGGGTATATTTTATCACGTTTTGTAAAAGTAGAAAGAAACTGATGTTAAAATAACCCAGAGTGAACTGGACAAAGCAAAAGAATCTGTATGGCTTCAGTGAGTAATGTAGAAAAACCAAACAGTCAGTTTCTTTTAAGGAACTTCGAATAATGTTTAATTTTATTTTTATATTAGCCATTAAGCTATTAAATGTAATCACCATTTGCTATCTAAAATAAAAACATAAAGCAAATTTTAATATTTGAAATCAGACAAAAAACAAAAATTAAACCCTCTAGATAGTATTATTAGAGACTTTTTGGCTTCAGGAATTTTTCTCTATTTCAAGGTTCATTGGTCTACGTAAAATCATTAAAGCAGAGAAAATATTTATTAACCTAAAGTCTTGATTTATTTGATATGTTTAAAGTTTACCAGGTCCAAGGGTAATATCACCCTTTCTGAATAATCATATATCATCATTTCAGTAAAGAATATACTGCAGATTTTGATGTAATAGGCTGCAGTTTCCAGAAAGTATTAACTCTACTAAAAATAGCACCTTCGATTATCCCTATAGTATGAAAATAAGAAAATAATGTCTAAATTATAAATGTACCATCTCATAATTATAACTTAATTTACAAAAAGCATTAGCAAATATTTTCAGGACACATAATGCTAACTATATCATTTAGATGACAAACTAGAGAACAATATTATAGTGTTTACCTTCATATGCTGGCTGTTTTTAGAAAAATTAGGCTTGCTCAAAGTGGTATATCAAATTAATTTCAAATTTATCATATATTCAAAAAAAGATATTGTAGTTTTAGTATCAAGAACTAACTCAGGGGCCGGAGAGATAGCATGGAGGTAAGGCATTTCCCTTGTATGTAGAAGGACAGTGGTTCGAATCCCGGCATCCCATATGGTCCACCAAGACTGTCTGTAACCCAAAAACCAAAAAAATTTAAAAAAAAAGAACTAACTCAATTAGAGTTTCATTGACCTCACCAATAGTTAGACTTATGGTATTCTTGCTTGGCACTGAAGCCAATAATGAATCAAGCACATATGGTGATTTTATTTATACCAATTTTCCTGGTTCCAGGAAGTTCTTATAAGTTCCCAAATTTCATAATGTAATTTCAGTGTTTTTTAAATAGCTCAGGAATAGATACAAATTTTAAATTTTGTTCTCAATTATGTTTTATCTATTAAGATGAGAACATGAAATTTAATAGCAGATGACAGCACATGAATAAATCAGAAAGTTATGGAATCAGCTAATATATTTTTAAAAAGTGTTTTTTTTTTCGGTAATTGCTAAAAATTCTGCAAACCCACATCAAGGTTAAAGGACTCAATTTGATTTTATTCTGTCTCAATACATACCTTTGTGGGGGGAAAATATTTTTCTAACTTTTGTTCCAGGATCAAAACCATGACCTATTGTATTCAAAATATGTGCTTTACCAATAAATAATGTCCCTGACTTACTTATTAAAAATTTCACTAAGTGTATCTTTTCATATGGATTTATACATATTAAGTTTCATGCACAATATTTTGAAACAAATATAAAATTATTGTATTTTGTAGATGAGTGAAGGATTTCACAAAGTAAATGAAACCATATGTTCACAGCCAACCCATCATTTTAAGGTTCAAAGAGAGGAAAAATTTTCCTCTGCTGTTTGAAGATTTGAAGAAATACATAGGTTTGAAGATTTTTTTACCTCAAGACCTCAAGCTCTCTAAGAATTAGGAGTATTACAAACATAACAAAAAATTTTATTTTCATGATATGCAATAAATAACCTTAAATGTAGTTGTTTTATTTTTGTGTTTATTAAGAATCTGAAGTTATATTTTTGTAGAAAACCAGATGGTGTTTTTTCACTTGGAAGGGGGAGTTGGTTTGAGGGCAATACTGAAATTTTGTTTTGTTTGTTGTTGTGAAAAACAGGTGTGACAATCATTTTCTTCTGCTACTGTATTAGCACATTTAATTGCTAAAGTTTCCCCGGCAGTCATCTCAACTCTTTTACCAGCAGATGGTAAAAGTGATTTTAAAAGAGAACTGAGGGTTTTTTAACAACCATTTGAGAACAGTATGAAATCTGCTCTTTCCTCAATGGGTGTGTCAACCTTTGACGAACACTAATGGAAGTTTCCAACAACATCTACAGTGCATTTGCCTTTAATTACTTGACAGTTATCCAGATTTTGTGAAATTACTTGCACATTATCTAACAAAGCATTATGTTCTTGCAGTAACTTGTTTTCCAAATCAATGTAATCATTAGCTAATTCAACTTCCCAATACTTCCACGAAATATGTAGTTTTACAAGTTTCATTTTACACAAGTCCTAAGTTAATCACTGACAGAAATAGATATGATGCAACTGTAAGTTCCAAACACTCAAGGACGTATGCTTCACACCACATTTTCAGCCCAAATGTAAATGATCTAGATCTGAGAATAAGGAGATATATATTTATTATTACCCACAGTTAGTTGCATTTCTATTGTTCATTTTTTCTCTTCCTAACATACATTTAATGTTGTTCATTGGTCATTGTAAAAGAAAAAAATTGATTCTAACACTTGCTATAATGGCAAAGAAAATAACTAGATCCCAGATTTTTACAATAGTGATATTGCAAGCGAGGACAGGGACCAGACAGCTTCAAATACAGTATGAGAGTACAATGAGAGGATGAGTATTTAGAAAGTTAAAGATAAGGAAATCTTGCTGAGCAGACCTAATAGGATATTTAATAAAGATAAACCCAAAATTTTTACATCACACAGAGGTTGGTGGTGAGAAATTTGATCAAATATCATAGGTAGCGGAAGTCTCACTCAACAGACTTGGCAGGATATTCTTTGCCATGTGTTGGCTGGGAAGGTGAAATAAATGCAAGATGGGAACCCAAATCAAGAACCAGTTAAAAAGAGGGCTTGCTAGGGGCTTTTTAAAGTTGGTCAGCATGTCTTTGTTACAAATCCAGCTAAAAGTAGGGGACATTAGTACTGCAGAATAAGGCACTTGCCTTGCAAGGAGCCAACATTGCTTTGATCCTGGGCATTACATGTGGTCCCACGAGACCTTCTAAGAATGATTCCTGAGTTCAAAACAATGAGTAAGCCCTGGTAAAAACCAGATATGGCATATATATATATATATATATATATATATATATATATATATATATATATATATATATATACTGTAGTTTGAGGGTTGTTTTATAACTTTTATTTGTTTCAATTTTTATTCATTTTTCTTTTGTACATGTTTTGGGGGTAAAGATGTGAGGATTTATTCATGCTCAGAGGTCATTTCTGGAGATGCTCAGAAACTGAATGCAGTGGAGGAATTGAACATAGGTCTGCCACAGCCAAGGTAAATGCATTGTATCTCCAGCCTACTGTTCTCACTTACCTGACATAGGCAGTGCCTCTTTCCCTCACTTTTTCCCTGAACACTGTAAATCTAAATTGTGACTAATTGTGACTAAATCGTGACAATCTTTTAATTGTGATTAAAAGAACATGCTAAAGATGGATAAATAATTGATAAGTCTAGGATACTGACCCCCCCCCAAAAGTAGAACCCTGATATAACTCTGAGCTGCTTATTTCAGACTTTGTTATGTAAGAAAAAATAAGTCTCTCCAGGCAGATTCTGAAATTCATGATAGGAAGAAATCTTGGCTAAAATATTTGACAAACATGATTCTTTCATTTTGTTTTCATAATTGAGGGGGGGTTGTGGTCATACCTGGTTGTACTCAGGACCACTCCTGGTGAGCTCCAGGTACCATCTACATAGTATGCTGCCTTACAAATCTTTATTTATATATAGAACAATGCTCAACAATTATGTTCAGTTGGAAAGATAAAATTGTAAAAACCAAATAAAAAGAATGAATGAACCATAGACATCTCTTTTTTCCTCATTCAAACAATGCTTGTCTTGATAATATTTCATTTAGAAAAGCTATTTGGACTATGAAATATGGTTTTTTCATCTTTTTTTAAAAAATAAACAGCCTGACTAATATATAATTACAGTAACCCTACTAAAATACAATTAGTCATCTATCATTAAAATAGAAATGCCAGGGCTAGAGCAGTAGTACATGGGTAGGTGTTTGCCTTGCACATGGTCAACCTAGTTTGATTCCTGGTATCCCATATAGTCCTCCGAATCTGCCAGGGGTGATTTCTGAGTGTAGAGACAAGAAAAACCCCTAGTGCCACAAAAGCAGATAAGTAAATAAATAGAAATTGCAATCATATGAATAGCCATGAAGACATTTACTCTCTAGTTCTTGGGATAAGAAACTCTCACTCTAGGAAGGGAAACTTAGAGGCCCTTTGGCATGTATGAATTAAGCCATAAATAGCCTTTACTAACAACCCATATTATGAGAAATTATCATTTGTGATATAAATTATGGAAAAACTATGCTATAAATAGTGATTCATAACTGTGGCTTAAATTTTAAGATGAATCACAGTAATTTGTTTGAAGAATTAAATACTAAAATTCACAATAACTTCTTTTACACTGCAGGCAAATTCAGTTATTCACTGGTACCATGTCTTTCATATTTTGATAGTTTCTTTTATGTTACTGTTTTCCATTTAAATTATGCCTACTTATAAGCATAAAGACATTTCTTAGAAAAGAAGTCCTCTTTTTCCTAACTCCTTTTACTAAATTCTTATGTACCCTCTTCCTCCCTTTATTTCTGTCTTCCAACTTCCATCTATAATAATGACTATTTTTGCTTTTCAGTTACCTATAATTAGAGCCCTGGTGTGTTGTTCTTTCTTACTTCCTCCTACAATCTTATACAAACCTAGTTAAGCACAGAAATAGTTTTTTATTATTTTATTAAAAAATTCAATCATATTATTAACCTTCTTTCTCATACAGTAATATCTCATGCAACTGCCTCAACATTATCCAGTATTTATAGTATTTTTTGTGGTTGCATGGTATTTCTAAGTATGATATATACTACCAATGAATACTACATTTTATGGTTTTTGGTCAAAAAATAATGACGCATAAGTGTTTATTAGTATGTATACTTTTTTATTAAGCTGTGTTTAATTTTATAATAATTTTTATTTTGACCAAAGTGGATTACATATCTTTCACAGTAATATTTTAGGTACATATTAACATTGAATCAGGGGAATCCCATCACCAATGTTGTCCTCCCTCCACCCCTGTTCCCATCTTGCATTTATATGCCTAAATATCAACACTGCAATTCTAAATTTTCCAAATATATTTGAAAAAGGCTATTTTCATAAGAAATATATAAGCTTTAAATTACCTTTCACTTAAACTAAAACCAATAATTTGTGTTACTAGCCTTTTTTCATTTTTACCATCCTATTTATAAAATTATAACTCATTTTCATTGTAATTTTGGCAATCTTTCATATGTTTATTGATCAGACACTTTTCTATTTAACTAAATGAACTTTCCAATTTCAGACACATTGGCAAATCAAACATTTTCATCTCATAAGCATGTCCCAACTGATGAAAATAGAAAAGAGCATTTTTCTCTTTTCCCTTCTGATTTGCAACTAACTTGAATCTATAATTTTTATTTGAATATCTACTACCTGTCCAAATGTTAATGAATGGTATATAACTGTGGTCATTTTATCTGATGAGTTTATATGGTTTCTAATAAAAATGTTATTCTAGACTTAAAACATCACATTTTTTATCTGGGAGCTTTCAGCATGACATACCTTATATTTCTCTGCACTCATAAATTTAATGTCAATGAGGCATTCAACCATTTCCCTCCCTTATTTTACAAGCTTAGAAGTTTTAATGTAAATGCCGTACTTCCTTCCAAGGATACAAAAATCACTGTATGACAGAGCAAGAACATACACTGGGTCCTTTGACATTAAATTCAAAACACTATTTCTTTTATTTTATACCCCAGTATTAATTTAATATTTCATGTTCTCCATCATCAGTTGTTTTTTATTTACTTGAAGATAATAGCAAATAGCCTGCATACCATGTTAGTTTTAATCCCTTCTGCAATGTTAAATTACTGAATGGAAACATTTCACAAATTAATTTTGTTTCTAGTTCTCTACATGAGATAAGTAAACCTACCGTTTTGTCCTCAAAAAAAAAAAAGCAACATTTAATATCACTTTTATTTCTGAATACCCAATCCTTGTAATAAAAAGCATTCTATTTTTAGGTTTTTCTTTCACTAGAATTCAATCATTTGAATTCTCTTAATTACAAATACATTTTTATCATTTCCTTTGGTTTACATTAAAAGCAATTAAAAACTAAAAAAAGTTTAAAATATTAAGATGTCTGCTTTGCATGTGGCCAACCCCAATTACAATTCCTAGTACCACATGTTCCCCTAATGCTACTAGAACAATCCCCCATTAAGAAAAATGTAGGGGCCGGGAAGGTGGCGCTAGTGGTAAGGTGTCTGCCTTGCAAGCGCTAGCTTAGGACGGACCGTGGTTCGATCCCCCAGCGTCCCATATGGTCCCCCCAAGCCAGGGGCGATTTCTGAGCGCATAGCCAGGAGTAACTCCTGAGCGTCAAACGGGTGTGGCCCAAAAACCCAAAAAAAAAAAAAATAGAAAAATGTAGTTTACCAAGCAATGGCAGATGTGCCCTAAAGTCCAACCATCAAAAAAAAAAAAATGACTAAGGGACACATTTATTTTTCATTTCTCAGTCAGTCACTGGTTATTTTAAGACTATGTGTCTTATGTTAACATAGAACTTCCAGGAATTTATTATTACCATCAAATTTCAGCCCAATCCCTGAATTTTATTTAAATATGTTTCATAAATTCAATGAAAAGCAGAAGTTAAGTTGTGAAAGAGAATGAGGGAGAGATAGAAATAGCTACTAGCAATAATACATGAAAAGAGAATCTTGCTCAGTGTTGCTGTGAATGTAAACTAGTTTAGCCACATGTAAAATATTTCCTTGAGAAATTAAAAATATAACAACCACTGATCCAACAACTTCACTTTTGATATAAAACCAGAAGAAATAAAATCAAAATCAAACAGCTAAGTGTCTTTCAAATAAATGAGCAAAAGAAAATGCAACACAAAAATATATATGTGGAGGGGCTGGAAAATATATATGTAGAGGGGCTAGAGGTAAGGCATCTGCCTTGCAAGCACTAGCCTAGGATGGACCGTGGTTCAATTCCCCGGTGTCCCATATAGTCCCCCCCAAGCCAGGGGCAATTTCTGAGAGCATAGCCAGGAGTAATCCCTGAGCGTCAAATGGGTGTGGCCCAAAAAACAAAACAAATATATATAATATATATGTGTATATATATGTGGATAACTGGATTTATTGTATGTATCTATTTATGTATACAGCTATAAAAAGTAAATATTGTTAAAGCTACGATGTGTATGAACTTGTAGGTTATATGCTAAGTGGGTAGGTGAGAAAAAGATAAATACATCAAACTATTCCTTATACATATAACTTAAAATTATAGAAAGGATTAGGTGGAAGGCCTGGGTATATAGCTCAGTGGTGGAATACTCACCTTGGATATCCACAGATTCAATCCCTAGAACTACCCAACATACTGTCTACAATCCTGGATACAAAACTATACTGGAACAGCAATGCTACAACAAAATGTGTGTTCTCTGGTGTAGTTCAGTGTAGTCAGGTACATAAACCATGTGTTAAGTCCTATCATCCCAACAACAACTTAAGGGAAGAAAGAAAAGTAAAAATAAGATGAGTAATGACTGAGGAAATGATATAAAACAGTGATAACTGAAAACACTATTGTATAGTTGAAATTTTCTCAGAGAACAAACTTAAAAATCTCAGACACACCTAGAATATGTAAGGTAATGGATGTGTTAATTCAATAGGATGAAAACGTTAAAAACACATATGTATCTCAAATAATCATGCTCTATACTTTAAATGTCTTATGATTGGATTTGTTTATTGCACCTAAATAGAATTGGGGAAAAAATAAAGTCGAGGAAAGGACTGAAATTCTGGAATAAGAAATGTGATTAGCAGGGATGAACTAATTTTAAGGTTACTTTGACAACAGTATATTATTATTCTTTCAAAAGTCAAAATAACACTGAAGTGGGAAAAAGATTTTAAGCAGAAGATTAATGGCCCAAGTCCTGAGAAGCTGAGAAAGTAGAATTGTACAATGCATATTTAGTTGCATTCAGCAAACATCTGTCACTGGGTTAAAGGCTAAAATCTTGTCGGTTTTAAAATGAAAATAAAACTATAGAAATTTTGAAAAATTATGAACATTTCCTACCTCTCCAAGTTCATCATGTACCTTGTCTACCTAACACATCATCTTAGCTTCAACCATCCTACCTACTTCATATATCTCTCCTATAACCCACTGCCTCCTGGGCTTTCTTTACCTAGCTAGTTCTCAATCATCCTTTGCTTAGTTTTTCCACTCAAATAAGTATAATTTAATTCACCTAATCACCACAAACACATCACAAAGAATGTAAGGAGAGGGATTGTATTTTAGTAATCTTCAGGATATGTGATCAAATATATAAAACATAAATTTTAGCATCTTAATCACATACATGCACGGATCATAAATATTCAGAATATTTATGTTATTGAACAATTAATCTCTGGAAATTTTAATCTTGAAAAACTAAAACTCTATGTACATTTATAATAACCATCTTCATTTTACAGTCTCCATGAATCTGACTATTCTAGGTGCCTCATTTAAGTACATTATTATATTTTACTTCATGTTAGGATGGGCCTTTCCATATAGCATATATGAACATATATGGGCAGATAGCATATGTCCTTCAGGCTGACTGACCACTGTAACAGTTGACCAGAATTGTCTTTCTTTTTGACAAATATTCCATTATATCTAAGTTTCATTTTGTTTACCTATTAGATGAGAATGGACACCCAGGCTGTTTCCATCCTTTAGTTATCATGAATAATATAACATTACGCAGTAGTGTACAAAAATCTAAAAACCGTGTTTTCAATTATTTTCTGAGGTACGAAATATAATTTATTGATTAGGTGATAATTCTATTTTCAACTTTTTTGAGGAACCATTGGCTATTTTCCATGGTAGTTGCACTATTTTACATTTCTAAAATTGCTCCAATATCTCCTCATCCTTGCCAACACTTATTATTCTCAATATTTTAATCCTAATTGTCATAATTGTCACTTACCAATAACCCTAAATATCTAGTCCATGACTAAGCATATAGTTAGCATTCAATACTCCTGGAATTCAATTGGAAAAAAATCTCAGCTCAGCATCCAAGGAGAACATATACCCATTATTCTTTGACCTCAAGGGCACTTGGAAGGGAGTCCTGATGCTATCATTTTCAGCTATGCTAACACAATCTCCATTTCTATTTTATTGAGTGGTTGAAATTATAATCCATCCTAGAACATGTAATTTCAAGTATAAATATAAAACATATGTGTTTTGCCACCCATAAAACAATCATTTTTCCTATGTGTATCTTACTCAATGTGTATATTTTTGCTAAGTATTCCAACCATGGCATGTGTAGTAGTAACTACACATTCTGTAACTAGTTAATAATTAATTCAATACAAATGCTAATTAATCATTTTTAATATAAACACTGTGTTAGGCCCAGTGGGGCTGACAACTTAAAATTCATGGACCTGACTTGCTCCCAGAATGTGATATGGAGAACAGAAATAAAAATCCATGATCCATAGAAATTCTGTACCAGAGAAAATTCAAATTCTTTAAATGCAAGACTTTTAAGAATAAATTTAAAAGAATCCAATGCCCAGCTACTATGTATGTAGTGAAATTGTTGTATTATAAGCACACTATTTCTTCCATTGTTTCTTCTGTCAGTTTGAATGAAATACATGCAACACACCATGCAAACACTATCAAAAAAACATTGTCAGCCTGTCATTTTCTTTCAATCTACAATAAGAAGAGGTACTAGAAACTGAACTGAAAACTGAACTAACTTCTTAAACCATTCAAATTAATGTTTATACAGGTGTCTTGCTATAAAACATTGAATATTTCAGTTGATTACTTGAAATCCAATCAGAAAAAGGAGTAAAATAAATAAAAAACATGCAAATTGAAGGGTTGTTTAAAATATGTTTGGGTTTCCTAGGTGTCTACCCCCAAGTCAGAAGGACATTCATCTCAAAGTATGTTTGCATCCCACTATTTATTGCAGCACTCAATATAATAGCCAAGTCTTGGAACAAACCTTGATGTCCAACATCAAGATGTTGTATCTATACACAATGGAATACTAGATGGTGGTTAGAAATGATACAATCATAAACTTTGCAGCAACATGGATGAACCTAGAAAATATTATGTTAAACAAAGTAAGCCAGAAGATGAAAGATAAACACAGAATGATAGCAGTATTCTGAAGTACCTAGAATATACACCAGATATACAACCAATACCCCACGATCAAATGACAGGGTGTAACAGGATAGATACCTCAAACACTGTAATAATCACCATATACTAAGGAATAGAGCCCAAAACAAAGGGAAGAGAAACAACACAAAGCCCGACTACACATTATATCATAAAGAAACCAGCAACAGCAGAAAACAAGCAGCATAGAGAGAACAGGTATGTAATTAACCTTTTCTACAAAGGCCCATAATAATTTACTAGGGATCTTATAAAGGATTACAGGTAAAGATTATGAAGGGAAATTACTGACTCCAACGGAAACATTTCAAAACAATATGTTTGAATGCCTTATCTTTACCACATTTAAAATAAACTCTCAGTTTTTCTGTCCATAGGGGTTCCTGGATACAAAGAGTGAACATCCTATGGTGGCACCTCGGTGCTCAGTCACACAAGGCACCATACTCAGCTTACATCATGAAAATGTCTGGATAAAACTCTTTAACATACCCTTTATTTTTAGATTATACCTTCTTTTAGGACCTGAAGCACATGACCAGCCAGATCACCGAAGCAACAACCGTGACCTACAGATTTATACTACAGGACTTAAGCATCAAACATGGTTCAAGCAAACTAACATGCCCTTGCTTTTATCCTCTCTTCTCACTACTTCGTATTTTTGTTGTTGTTGTTGTTGTTGTTGTTTGATTGTTGGTTTGTTTTGTTTTTCCTTTTCTCTCTTCTTGTCTCCCTCTTCTTCTTCTACCTTCTCCCCCACATTATCATCAATTCAATCCATGTCAAATATAAACCACACAGTTACCTCCTCTAGAGGAAAGGAAAGCTGACATATAGGGTGCTGTGGACAATACTGCAAAGGGTAAACACCTATATAGATAGACCTCACTAACACAATGGTTAGTACTCAAGACACGAAACCTATACATATCCAAAAGTTGATCTATTAGTTTCTTTTCCTTACAAGTACTATACTTACCTGTCTTTCTGTACACAGCACATCTCCTGCCCTCCCCACCTCTCTTCATTAATATATACCTAAGCTAACTTCTATATGTTTATATGTGGGCAGGAGTACACAGAGACAAATTTAAATCACAAACAACCCATACCTATACCCTATATAACCCCTCCCATGTGCTATTCCCTCTCCCCCCTTCAGAAATCCGACCATCCCTTTACCTCTCAACCCCATCCCCGATATCTCCACCATATTAAAACTCTTCACCCTCAGTTCTTAATCCATTAGGCATCAAGACCGACCTCCTACCCCAATGAACCAGAACCCAGTACCCAAGTGAAGAGACACCCACTCAAACTTACACCTCGTTCCCGGCAAGAAAATACAACCAATACCCTGACTGTCTCATGTAGTGTGGCCCTCCTAATCACCTCTCCCTAATGTGGACTGTGGCTTGATATCAGACCTAGCTCCAAAAGGACCCCCACTGCAAGAACTCTACCCAAGACCTCCCTGCCTGGAGCTCACACCCCACAAGGAAATCTCAAAAAACAATGGGGAAGCCTATACTTTCATCATAAATATAAGACCTATATAACACTACCTCTTATCCTGTTTTTCCCCAAAAGTAATCTCCTGTAAAAAAAAATTATGTATGAGTTTCTTGCATATCTGTAGTATTTCATGAAAGGATAAAGATTTATTCACCTTTGTATCCCATCCTTCAATAAAAAAGTAATAATTGAGACATAAAATATAGATATTCAATATTCTATAAGTAGATATTCAATGAACACTATGAATAATTCTTCATCCCCACATATCTGCTACTTTGTGCCTTGCATGGCAATATGGCCATGGTCAGGCACTATTACTGAATGCCTTTTGTTATTTCAATAAGCATTTGTCATGTAATATAATCCAATTATATTTTATTGTTTTATTTTATTATTTATTAGTCATATTATAAATAGAAACAAATCAATATATTTAATTTAAATATATTATATTAATATCATCCCATATTATTATAAAAATATCATGAAAACTTGTTTTTGCTTCCTCCTCATAATGACTTCTCTTTATAAGTGGCAATAGAGATGACCTTTAAATATTAAAAAAATAAAAATTCCTAGACTTTTTTTTTCTGAGTTTACTTTCTTTTCTTCTTCTATATATACCATGTTTATTCATATTCCTTGTCATATCATCATCATGCTTTTATACATGAACATGTCATCTATAATCTCTCTACTAGTATTTCCATTATCCCTGTCAGAATACTTGTTGTTATTTTATCTTGGGGTCACACCTGGCGGTATTCACTGTGTGAGTCCCATACTCCTGGTTCTGCACTTAGAAATCACTCCTGGAGGTGCTCTAGGGAACATATGGGATACCAAGGATTGAACCCAAGTTAGCCACATACAAGGCAAGTGACCTACTATTGCTCTGGCCTCCCTGTTAGAATTCTTAATTTTCTCTAACTCACTCAGTTCTGCAAATTGAACACAATTTTCTTTCACCTACCATAATCTACATACATATTATAATAATCTGTATTTGTGCCTACACTTTGTATGTTTTAGCTATGGACATTAAAGATTCTTGCTCAATTTAGACCATAACAAAACAATGAGGTGCAAAACAAGGTCTTGAATTTCAACACCCTTGCTTAAACTCAAAGTTTGGGAAATTTTGTCCATTTCAATCCTCCAAAAAATTATGAATAAACCATGCTAAGTATAAAAATTTTTGTTATTATACATAGGGCCACCCCAGTAGTGTTTGGAACTATTTCTGTGTTTAGAAGTGACTTGATAAACTATATATGATGCTGAAGATGGAATCTGTGTTGGTTGCATGCAAGGATAAAGCTCAAATTCTCATACTAACATTCTAATCTATCACACATTATCTTAATCAAGGACTAAAACAATTCTATTCAGTTGAGCTGGCATGAAGTCAGTTATTCTGATTACCTATAATAAGAAACTTAAAGAGATGAAATAATTTTATATTCCCAAATTCCTATCTCTGAAATCTCACCTTTACTACAAATACTAGATTTGGTAGTGGAAAGAGCAGTAGTTTACTTCTCCTCACAATTCATGTTACGTTGATTAAATTCATCAGCTTAACTTTAAATCACATTATTTTCATCAATAATATTTTAATTACATCAATAATTTTGTATACCAATGGCTGGAGGGATAGTGCAGCAGGTAAGGTGCTTGCTTTGCCTACTAGGCTAGGTTTAATTCCTCGCACTACATATGGTTCCCCTAGCTGATCAAGAGTTCCCCCAAGCTAAGCATAGGACCAGAAATAATAAATTTTGAGCACAGCTGGTTATGAGAAAAAGAAAAAATTCTGTATATGAATTGCAAAAATAAATACTTATACTGAAACAATTTAGTATCATTTTTTTCTTTTTCCATGTTTCTTCTTAATAAATAAAAAGTTCTTCATGTCAAGAAACAATACAAAACTGGGGGTGGAATAGCTCATTGCAGAAAAAATTATAAGAACAGAGTCATGCATACATAAAAATGTAGATTGCCACATATTTTAATTATGTCAAGAAATTCAATATAGCTAAGACAAGGGGCAAATAAAGATGTCTGATCAGAGATAAAACAAGAAATAGCATACAAGAGATACACAGTAATAGCCACACTAGGAAACTATGATTCTTAGCAGAACAGAAGTTTGAGTTCTATACTTGCAAAAAAATTATCCTAATATTTATATCTAATTATATACCAGATTTCTGTCTTAGTCCTTCAAAAAATCTAGGGATTAATGGAGACAGTCTGGAAATTTGAAGGGCTATCTGATCTTAAATGATGGAGATGAACCCAAAAGAAAATGGTAAATTATATAATATGTTTGAATCTTATCTAAATTTTGTTATTGTTCTTAATAGGAGTAAAAAAGCTATATTTACTAGAAAGTCATATAACTATTAACTAGGTCAAACACTGAGTACAAAGAAGGAAAATTCAGAAGAGAAGACATCTCAAGTTACTTTGGTTAAAAGTAAAACTATGTATAACTAAATTTATTTAGTTAAATAGTTAATAGACCTGATTGTTAATATGTTCATTCTTCCAGTTATTCCAAAATTGTAAGAACTCTATATCCCAATATTAAAACCCTTACATAGAGAAGTGTTATCTGGTATCTTGGCCTCACTCTGACTAGTATAAGGTCTGAAAAACTTAAAAAAATAAAAATAAAAAAATAAATAAATAAAAATTGATAAAGTATTGAAAAGTAAAAAGTACATAATCAGGGCCAAAGACATAGCACAGTGGTAGGACTTTGCCTTGCATGCAGCCAATCCAGGACAAATCCTAGCATCACAATTGGCCCCCGTGTCTGCCAGGAGCAATTTCTTAGCACAGAGCCAGGAGTAACCTTTGAGTGCCACCAGGTCTGACCCAAAAACCAAAGGGAAAAAAAAAAAACAGAATGAAGACTATAATATAAGGAGAATAACAAGTATAATGACTTATACTTGGGAACAAAATAGTCATCGAATAACTGAGATAACTTGCAAACTTGCAATAGTATATCATTTTGAAATGCAATTAGGTAGTAGGAGATGAACTGCCAAAAGGAAAGAAAGTGCACAAGGAATATCCAAAAGAAAATGAGATGAAACCATTAAATTGCAGTCAATTGGGTCATAGAAAACTCAAACTCATGTTTACATGATCCACATAACACAAAATAATTAGTAACACACAGCAAGTAATTCATACTTTAGGAATGATTTTCCTACCTACCTTCATACTATATTCACATGCTACTACAAGAAAATATATTAATATTTACCACCACATTTTTTTTGTTTTGTTTTGTTTTTTGGGCCACACCCGGCAGTGCTCAGGGGTTACTCCTGGCTGTCTGCTCAGAAATAGCTCCTGGCAGGCACGGGGGACCATATGGGACATTGGGATTTGAACCAACCACCTTTGGTCCTGGATCAGCTGCTTGCAAGGACCACCACAAATTTTTAAAAATTCATGTAATGTATAAAAATAATTCCTTTTTCTCTTTTTAAACATAACACCCACTGAAATAAACCTGTTCTTTTATACATCTGTCAAAGATAGATTATGGATACTTTTAGTAAAGTTCATCTGGGTCCATTTCCTTTACCCAGGAGCATACATAAGAATGTAAATTAAAATCACACTATAAAAGATATCACAAAAGCTCCAACTGTCACTTATATAACAGTAATTGTCAAGGGGGAAAGTTTATGTCACATCATATTTTAATCAAGTGCACATTCTTCAAGAAAGACTACATGTTGCAAACATGTCGATTCTGATTTCCTTAGAACATCTCGTTTAGATTATCTTTCTAAATTGCAAATTAAGACAGTGCTTTCCAAGCTGTCTTTGTAGTAGAATTACATGAGAAAAACTTGTAAAAATTCCAAATCCCAGAGTACCACAGTTGTTCTGTGCCCAATTCCACCAAAGGTAGAAAGCTTCCCTACAGCGAAAGCAATTCTCAGACACCAGCAGGATGTCGAGGAATTCAACTCAATTCTAAAACTCCTGACCCAGAGATTGTATCAGGTTCCACAGGTTAAGGGTTAATGAGAATTTCTGTGAGAAAGCCCCTTGCCCCGTACCCACTTTTAGACACTAGAAACAAGGCCAGCTCTGTGCAAGAGAAGAGGTAGCTACAGATATTCCCATGTCCAGATTGTTACCTCTACTTCTGAGCAACTGCCGACATCTCCCTTCTTGGATTTGATTAATTTGTTAGAAATGCTCACTGGGCTCTGAGAAACATTTTACAATGACAAGTTTCTTAGGAAAGTATATAACTCAGTTACAGGCAAATGGAAAAAGATGCTTCATGCAAAGCATATGGGAGGGGGAAAGGAGTTTCCACGACCTCTCCAAGTATGTCACTTTCCAAAAATACATAGTAGTTCAGCAACCCAGGTGTTTTGTAAGCCTATCTAAAATGTTTTTGTCTGTTTTTGTCTCTTCTGGTTTGAGGGCCACACCCAGCAATGCTCAGAGCTCTCTGACTCCTAGCTGTATGTTCAAGGATGCTAGCTCATCAACCCTCCCTTTTAGTTTTTTTCTGGTTTAATTTTCTTAGTGTTATGGACTTATGGAGGAGCTTTTATGCTTTCCTATCTACACCAAACACAGTTAGATCTTAGGTCTGAAGAAAGGGGCAGTTAGTTAAGGGTTGCTGTCACACTCTGCTAAATCCAGTCATCGAGATGGGAGAGATCGCTCAGAGCTGAGCGAAGTGTCTGATGCTATTGCTATTAGCTAGAGGCTGCTCTGCTCTCTGTTAAAAGTCAGCTAGAAGACAGCTGGAGGTAGTTGTCTGCTGAGAAAAGGCCTGAAAGCCTAGAGAGTGGAGGAGGTACAGCTGCTTTCCACAGAGAGCTGCTGTGTGGGGCTGAGAGCCCTAAAATAGCTCATGAGAAAACAGGAAGAGAGCAGAGCCTGAGAGAGCAGGGAGAGCAAAAGTGCAGGTGCATATTATAGTGTGTGCGGATACAAAAGGGTTGGCGGCCTGTAGTGATGGTACAGCAGAAGGGGCTCTTGCCTTGTGCAGCCAACACGAGTTCGATCCCCAGCATCCCAGTTGGTTCCCTGAGCACCACCAGGTGGGGCTCAAAAATAAAAACAAATAACAATAAAGAGGGTTAGATTCTTCTTCCCAACAGACCTCTTCTTTTGGTTCCTTTCTCAGACCCAGACTTCAAAAGGAGGCCAGGTTGTTCTACAGGTGGTAAAGGAAGGGCAAGAATCAGAACCCACAGTCAACCTCCAGAAGTTTCCCTAAGGCTGGAGTCTGATACATAGACAGGACTGACTAAATTATTGGTGGCTGGTCATTGATTCCGTCTCCAGGCCTGCCTCTCATTTCCCTGAAGAGGTCAAAAATATGAATGAACATTCCAACCCTCTAGTCATGATACTGGTTCTCTCATAAAATGGCCAGACCACTAGTTGTGGCTGGAAAAAAAAAACAACGAATCCTATTTTTAAAACAATACACTTTGTCAGTTGGGAATCTTAACTTTTCAGGAAATCCCAAAAACTGTAAAAGATCTGAACCAGAAAACTTTTCCCCCTAATAAACTAGTAGATTCCAGTCACAGAGGACAATTAAATCACATCCTCTGGAATGAAGCAAGGGCATCAGTGCTTTCTAAACACCCTCCTTTATTACAATGTACAAAGTGGAACCGCATTATCTTAATACTCAGAGTGCAGCCTTGTTGAGACAGGTTACTTTTGCATGTGATTATAATGAACTGAAGTTGATTGGGGTGCTGCAGATTCAAAGAAACAACTACGCTTAGAAAAATGAAAATGAGATTATTATCCAGAGTTAGAGCTTTGACCAGGTATAGCTTTTCTATGAAAGAATCAATCTATATGGCTGGGCAAACAGCTCATAACAGAGCTCATAGTTCTCATCACAGGAGTTACCCTCTTTTCATTCCTTGATACCCCCTCTTCTAGATTTGAAGGTCTAGGTCCCTAACCAATTATTTAATTCAGAACACAGATCCTCATTTGCACTGTTGGCTATAGGGTCTACATCCACTTAAGATTCTCTATAAGCAAGTAACAAAATTGTTCTTATCACTTAAGAACTTGTCAGATGATTTCTCCTAATAATCTGATGTTAATTTGATTACCTAACCAGCTCAAGAAGAATTCAAAGAGATAGGGAAAATTTCCTGTCCAACATTGCAGTTTATAATACCTTGCATGAGGCTGACTTGATTGATCTTTGATTTGACTTTGATTTGATCTCTGATTCCATATGTGATCCCCTGAGTGTTGAGTACCATCAGGTGTGGCAGAAAGAATGGATAGGGACTGGAATGGGAGGGGAAAAGGGAAAGGGAATGGAGAGAGAGAAAGGGAGGGGAGGAAAGGATAGAAGGGAAGCAGAAAAGAAAAGGAAGGGAGGAGAAAGAGAAGGAAATAAAGAATGGTTAGTTCATGGAGACAACAGTTCTTGGACTTTGCTATATATAAAAATCATCCAGAAAAGTCTTTAAAAAAATCTAGACCAAGCTGTACCCAAAAAAAATAAAATTGCAAAATTTTAGCAATAAATAAGAGAGAGATAAAGGAGGGGAAGGGGGAGAGGGAGTGTGTGTGTGTTTCTGTTGTGGTGCTTTTTCTTAAGCTTCAAATGTACAGCCAAATTTGAAAACTAATCATTTAAATTAGATGACAGTTTGTAAAACTAATTACAATTATTAGACATATCATGATTTAATTAAATTTCATATTAAAACTCTTCAACAAAAGGTGCAGAAAAGGACAAGATTCTGTGTTATGCTATGCAAAGATAATCATGCTCTGGTAAGTAGAACAGCTATTATGTTAACAATATTGAAAATTAGGACAGAGATAGAATAAGACTAAGCAAGACAAAGCAAGACAAAGAATATAACCTATTGCCATTTAAAGATGTGTGAGTGAATTTTTCAGTCTCTCTATAATTAACCAAATAAGCTCTTCCAGGGTTTTGTTTTTTGTTGGGTTCTTTTTTCCCTCACGACTTTTGCAAACTGTGTAAGTGTGGTTTTCTTTTTTATTTAGAGAAATAATATGATTTCCAAATACACTGGAACATAAATGAAGTGACTGAATAACTTCAAAGCAAGAGAAAGATATTGCCTCTTCTCACTCCCATTCTAATCAGTAGTTCCTGGTCATTCTTTGGTTTAATTAAAAATAAACTTAATCAGAACAAATTGTATGGGCTGGAGCAGTAGCACAGCCATAGGGCATTTGCCTTGCATTTGGCTGACCCAGGACGAACGAAGGTTTGATATTCAGCATCCCATATGGTCCCCTGAGCCAGGAGCAACTTCTGAATGCAGAACCAGGAGTAACTTTGAGTACAGCAGGTGTGGCCCAAAAAAAGCAAACCAAAAGAACTAATGTATATTGCATTTCATAACAGAAGTGGTGTTTTACAACAGAAAGGGTGGATGAGTTAAGATGATTTGATGATACGGTTTTTAAGTGTTTATTTAACTTTAGCTTTCGTGTAAATGTTTTTCAATGTGGAGTTTAAGTATAATTGAAAACAGATTTTATAAAGTATAATTAGATATGCTGTCAGATGGAAGACATATTAAAAGTGCAATTCACATGTTGCAGTGCAAATCTACCCAAGAACAGCTGATCTTTTGCTCAATTTCCAGACCTAAACACTAAGTGCACATGATTATAAACCTGTAGGGATATTAACATTAAAACTATTAATCAATGCAACTCCCTTTGATAGAAAAACCAGTGTGCTTCATAAATGGGATGACATAGGAAGGAAAAATTTTTTTCAACACCAGCAAATTGCCTAATAATAAGTCTCAGCTATCATCAGTTCATCTGAGTAACAACTAGACTTGTACTGCTAATTGATAGTAAATGCTTAAAACAATGCTATATCTATTGATATATAACTATAATTTACGTAGGATTTAGAGCTTGTTATAAATTCAGATTCCAGGGAAAAAGGCAGATGAAGCAATAAAATTCCATTATTGTTTGTAGTTTTTAATGTAGAAGTAGGTGCAACTTTATTTTTTATTTTTTTATTTAAACACTGTGGTTAAAAGATTATTCATATTACAGTTTTTATTTAACAGATAATGTTGTTCATTACAGTCATACAATGTACAACCACCTTCACCAGTGTGCATTTTCCATCATCAATGTCAACAGTTTCCATCTCACCCTCCCTCATGCCATCTTCCCTCCTACTCACCCTCCCCCACTTGCTTCTGAAGCAGGCATTTTACTTCTTTCTCTCTTTCTCTCTCCTCTTTTCTTTTCGACACTGTCTTTTACACTACTGTTAATGCATGTCACTTTCATAGTATATCCTTCCCTACTCTAACTGCACTCTCTGCTCTTATAGCAACCTTTCAACCATTAACTGGTCCTCCTAATTCTCATCTCTATTATCTCTGGATATCATTTCCACACTGACTTTTATTTTCCTCATATCACACAGAGGAGTGAGATTATTCTATGTTTATCTCTCTTCCTCTGATGTATTTCACTCAGCATAATATTCCCATGTCCATCCACGTATAAGCAAATTTCATGACTTTTTATTTTTTCCTAACAGCTATATAGTATTCCATTGTGTAGATATAGCACAATTTATTAATCTCAAATATATTTTTAATGAGACAAATATTATATGGCTTGATATTTCTACTTTGTCACTGAGCCATTGTTGGACTGGTTAGTTATCCAATCAAAATCATGCTTTTTTTCAAATAGCCTGATGCGTTATTAAACAATTATAATTTTATGACAGCCTAAGTGAGAAAAATAATTTCTAAGCCTGTAAATACATCAAAATTAAAACTTAAAGACAGCCTCATACAAACAGCTTGGATTTAAAATGAAGCCCATCAATCATTTTTTTCTTTGTTCTGCACATTCTCTATATAAAATTTTTCCTTTGTTCCTACTCATGGACTGAAGCAAAAGCCACATGGTCCAGTCACACAAGATAGGGCAGACTTGGGTCTGGAAGCAAACAATAACACAGGAAATAATCCACACACAGTTATGAAAATAAAACAGGTTCAGGAACTTTCACTGCAAGCCTTCCTCTCACTAGCCCTAAGACCAGCAAGTAGTTTCTCCCCTGAAACCCCAGGGCTTTACTGGGTACCCAAAGACCACACCCAGCAGAGGAGAACAGGAGAAGCACCAATCTAAAAGCTCCAATCCAAAGATGCTTCCATCTAATGAGTGACAAGCTTATCCTGAATAGGATGGAAACCAACAATGGACTACTTCTAACCATTTCTGATTTATGCTATTTCATTCAAATGAATTTTTGTTCACCTGAATGCTTAAATTTAAGCATTGGGGGGGGGGCAGAAAGAAGCTCAATGGACTGAGCATATGTTTTGCATGCAGGAGACCTAGATTCTTTTTAATTTATTTTTAATTCAGGGGCCACACTCAACAGTGCTCAGGGCTTACTCCTGGTTTTGTGCTCAGGGATCACTTCTTGCAGGCTCAGAAAACCATATGTGGTTCTAGTGGCTAAATCTGGGCCAGTTTCATGTAAAGCAAGCTCCCTGCTCACTTTATTGATTGCTCTGGCACCTTGGAGGCCTAGATATTATCACTGGTATTCAGAATAGTACTGGGAACAATGCCCAGTATAGAAACAGGCATAGCCCTAAATAACATCGGATATTTTTTTTAACATCAGATATCTTACAAGAGAAAAACAAACAAAAATATTAAATTCTTGAAAATGTTAACATGTTCTCTTTATATTTCAATAAATTACAATATTACCTCCCCTATTTGGAAAGAACCTGTGATTATCCTATCTCATTAAGAGTATCAATTATTTATTGTTAAACAACATATTCTGCTATTTCATGGAGAATAGTTTGCATAGCTCATACATAATTCTTAAAATTTAAACCATAAACACAATCTTAAATGACCCTCCTATAAAGTAAAAGAAACAAATGAATAATTTAAACAAGCTTTTATTTTACATTGGACCATAAATCTTTATTATAATCCACAGATTAAAAAGAAAATGAGGTAATTTAAAAGTCATTACTGAGGCCAGAGCAATAGTATAGGGGTAGGGTACTTGCCTTACATGCAACTGACCCAAGTTTGATCCCTGACATACCATATATTCCCTTGAGTGCACCCCGACTAATACTTGAATTCAGAGCCAAGAGTAAGATCTGAGCACCACCAGGTATAGCCCCAAAACGTCTTCCCTCTAAGCACAACAAATTTTGCAACTTTTTATAAAGACTTTATTGTAGCATCTACTTTAAACTCAAATGAAAACACTCAGTGGGGCCAGAGCTATAGCACAGTGGAGTAAGGCATTTGCCTTGCAAGTGGCCGACCCAGGTTTGATCCTCAGCATCCCATATGGTCTCCCAAGCATGCTAGGAATGACCCCTGAGCACAGAGCCAGAAGTTACCCCTGAGTACTGCTGGGTATGATCCAAAAATCAAAAAAAAAAAAGAGGGTTCAAGCAAATCATTCTTCTTAAGTCTTTTGTGTGTGTGTGTGTGTGTGTGTGTGTGTGTGTTTTCCTTTTTTATTATTATTTTTTCATTTGAGGCCACACCCAGAAGAGGCTTCTCACAATACCTGCCACCCTGGTAAGTAGAGATAAGGTTAACCAAGACCATATATATGTTTCAAAAGAAACTTAAAAGGAGTTTGGGACACTTCTAGTGGTACTCAAAGTTTATTTCTAGCAGGCTCGGGATCATATGGGATGCCGAGAACGGAACCTGGGTCTGTCCCGAGGCTGCTGCTTGCAAAGCAAACACCCTGCCACTGTGCTATCACTCTGGCCCTTTAAAAGATGATCTTCAACCTTTATGGAAAGCGATATGGAGATTCCTCCAAAAACTGGAAATCGAGCTCCCATACGATCCAGCTATACCACTCCTAGGAATATACCCTAGGAACACAAAAATACAATACAAAAACCCCTTCCTTATACCTATATTCATTGCAGCACTATTTACCATAGCAAGACTCTGGAAACAACCAAGATGCCCTTCAACAGACGAATGGCTAAAGAAACTGTGGTACATATACACAATGGAATATTATGCAGCTGTCAGGAGAGATGAAGTCATGAAATTTTCCTATACATGGATGTACACGGAATCTATTATGCTGAGAGAAATAAGTCAGAGAGAGAGAGAGAGAGAAAAACGCAGAATGGTCTCACTCATCTATGGGTTTTAAGAAAAATGAAAGACATTCTTGCAATAATAATTTTCAGACCCAAAAGAGAAAAGAGCTGGAAGTTCCAGTTCACCTCAGGAAGCTCACCACAAAGAGTGATGAGATTAGTTAGAGAAATAACTACATTTTGAACTGTCCTGATAATGAGAATGTATGAGGGAAATGGAGAGCCTGTTTAGAGTACAGACGGGGGTCGGGTGGGGAGGAGGGAGACTTGGGACATTGGTGATGGGAATGTTGCGCTGGTGATGGGTGGTGTTCTTTACATGACTGAAACCCAAACACAAATATGTATGTAATCAAGGTGTTTAAATAATAAAAAAAAGAACTGTAACATGGGGCAGTAACATGTGTAATTAGACAATCAACAAATGAAATAAAAAAAGATGATCTTAAAACAATGAAGATTGTCCAGATTTATGTTCAGTTCTGTAAATAACCTATCTTCCCAGAGAAACTTTTTATAAAATAAGACAAACATCTAGAGGCAGTTTGACTAATGAGATTTCCCTTCTCTTTCCTTAATGCTTCCTATCACATTCCTTAGATAGGAATATCAATGTTTAATCTAGAAGTTTGTTATGTAAATTTTCCAAGCAGAGGCGATTAAATATGTTCTTTTTGTCCTATTAATCTGCCTGATGTTCATTTTATTGCTCATTCAGCCCAAGACGAATTTAGAAATTTGGCAGAATTATCCCCACATCCCATACACTCTTAAAGCTTACTTTTCTCTTGATTGCATTTATTTATCTATGTGGCTTTGTAGTTTCCTAAATGTGTAATTAACTTTTTTTCCCACTGTGAATTTCTCACTATAAGACAAATCAATGCAAAACATTTACTTTGGTGACTATTTCTTTACACTGGCAATGCAATGCAAGTATAGCAGTATCCTCATTTTTCCCACCAATTCTTAAACATATTTGTGAGAAGAGAGAAAGATCAAAAAAGAAAAGAAACACAAAATCCAGTAGATTAAAGATTTATATTTTTAAATCTTTTTTGTAAGAATCATGAAATGAGGGGGAATGGAGATGCTCAAATGGTAGAGAACATGCTTAGTAGGCTCAAGCTCTGAGCTTGGTCCCTAATACAATAGGCTCACCCCATCTAGCACTATTGGGATGGCCCTAGTAACCCCCATTATTGCTAGACAAAGTGTCTCTAGTTATAATCCCATTTAAAATAGGATTCTGAAGATATCCCTAAAGAAATTGTCTGTGATAAAGGTACTCAAAAACAGAATAACCCGATAGCAATACATTTTTATTGGCTGTCTGACCTAGGAAAGTTACTTTATTTTTCTGTACCTACTGTATTTACCCAAGTGAATTAAGTATAATATTACTTCTCAACAACTGGCAAGTTATTGGATTAGGATGATAATGTATGCAAAATATTTTGTCCACCAATTAACTTTTATTTTAAAAGAAGAATTTAATGAAGATCCAGAAGAAATAGTATCTTCTATAAATGTTCTTTTAAGTAAATCAGGAAAAAAAGCCAATGTCTTTATTTATATTTACAAAGGTTTTCAAACTTATTCTCCTTTACAGAAAAAAATGTTAGTTTTAAAAATAAAACTTAGACATCTAGTCTCTAAGTAAACAAACAGAAGCCACCCCACCCACCACCATTTATACCAGAGGTTTCTACCTTCTTACCCCACAATTATTTCAGAATGTTCTTCCTCTTTGAACCCAGAGCAAATGCTTTACCACTCTGATACACCTCTAGAGCCCTAAAATTTTTAAAGTAATGATTATTCCTACAGGACATCTACTGATCATAATTCAAAAAAGACTTACCTGGACATTCTGGGGGGGGACATTTTATGACACCTTTTGGGGACACCCATTCCGTATTGTCTATATGCAAAGAAAGTAAAATTGGCATACACCTATAGATTATACCTTGTTTTACCCAAAACAAATACCATTCACTGTTTCTTGTCTCCCTTTCACCTACCCCCTTTTTAAATCTAAAAGATCTACTTAGACTGGACTAACTCAAGGTAGATCTTTTGTCTTTTACTTTCTACCCTCCCCACAATTGAAAAGTGAGATGAAAGAAAGAGATGTCAGTTTGGTGATCTGGAGATCATGAGTTTGAAAACCCCCCAAATTCATGCTTTTCACTCTTAGTTTATTTTGTTTTGTTTTGTTTTAAATAAATTTTATTGTGACCAAAGTGAATACAAGTTTTTCACAATTGTACTTAAGGTACATAATAACAGTAAATTAGAGCCATTCCCACCATCAGTGTTGTCCTCCCTCCACCCCTGTTCCCAGCATGCATCCCATACCGCCCCTTTCGCCCCCTGAACTGCGAGTGTAACAGGTCCCCTTTGTGTATAGCTTGTTGTAGATTGGGTATCTTGATTTGTTTTATTTTGACCAGCATTCCTGCTCCAAGGGTTAGATTCTTCTGAAGTTAGATTACAGAGTGGAGCCTTACACCTATGACAAATAAAAACATTGTGTGTAAAGAAAAGGATTAAGGGGCCGGCAAGGTGGCACTAGAGGTAAGGTGTTTGCCTTGCAAGTGCCAGCCAAGGAAAGATCGTGACTCCAGTTTGATCCCCTGGCGTCCCATATGGTCCCCCCAAGCCAGGGGCAATTTCTGAGCGCTTAGCCAGGAGTAACCCCTGAGCATCAAATGGGTGTGGCCCGAAAAACCAAAAAAAGGAAAAAAAAAGATTAAAAAAAGAGACCAGTTCATGGTCTCCACATATCTACAGGAATTATAATTGATGTTCCCCATCATACTTGGTAATTCTTATAACAGAAGATGTGTTCTCTAGGTAGCATTTATTTACTTGAGTCTATTAGATGCAGTGTGTATGTCAGAGCAACAAGTTAGATCTACTAAAGTAAAACTAGGCATCGAAATGGAAGGTAGAATACAGAAACTAGTATCAGATAACAATTCTTTTCTAGGCTCATAATTCTTTGGCAATCACAGTATCAATAACCCATATATCCTATCTCAAGAACCTGTATGAACTAGTCTCAAGCGAGCAATAGTTACACGCTGATTCTTTCCTATACTTGCCTATATTGTTATTGCTTTTCAAACTAGGCACACCTGGAGATAATTTATATTTTATAAATAAACACTTTAAATTGCTTTCCTCTAAGGAAAACAAAGAATTTAATTCCCCGGTAACGAGGAAAGTGTGTGAAATTCATTTTCATGGATAACATACTTTACTTCTTCTCTGCTGGACTTTAGTAGGCTATTATATGAAACCAACCTTTGCCATTTTCCAACAAATAATGTGGTTATTCTCTTTTATAATCAAATGAATTACCATTAAAATGACTTCTGGTAAAATTTCCCTCAGATAGCACAGTTACTGTTTAATTGTGCAGCACATTTCATAGTTGCCCTGCCATAGCATAGCACTTAGCACTTAATGAGATAAATAGTAATCCTCTCTTGGGGAACCAACTAAATGGCACTGGTATATGATAAAGGGAATCCTTGCCTTAATGAATAAACAAGGACAGAACCTGTTCAATTAACGTCTTACAATTAAATTGCTAAAAAAATATCTCAAAAGTCATGGGTTCTTTAAAATTTATTAAGTAGAAAAGCAAAGTTGGGTTGGAGAGATAGAAAAGCAAGCAGATAAAGCACTTACCTTGCATATGGCTGATCCTAGTTCAATTCTCAGCACTACATATAGTCCCCTGAGCACCATTATGTTTAATGGGCCAAACTCTCTCTCCCCAAAAGAAAAAGAGTCAAATGGAGTAAAGTAGGTAAAATTAAGTATTGCTATTTTAGAGCTTAAAACTTGAAACATAGTTTATACATTATACTCAATAATGCCAAAATCCAAATGAATCTATAGAGTCAGGAAACAAGTAGAGTTATAGAAATGAGGTATTATATTTTAGTATCTTCATGACACAGTGACAGCACAGTAATAAGGCATTTGCCTTGCAAGAGGCTGAACTAGGTCCATCCCTCCTCCCTCCACATCTCATCTGTTACCCCAGAGCCTATCAGAAATGATTTCTGAGTTCAGAGTAAGAAGTAACCTCTAAGAACTGCCAAGAAGAAAGAATGTAATAAAGAGAGAAAGAAAGAAAAGAAAGAAAAAGAAAGAAAGAAAGAAAGAAAGAAAGAAAGAAAGAAAGAAAGAAAGAAAGAAAGAAAGAAAGAAAGAAAGAAAGAAAGAAAGAAAGAAAGAAAGAAAGAAAGAAGAAAGAAAAAAGAAAGAAGGAAAGGAGGAGGGAGGGAGGGAGAGGAGGAGAGGGAGAGAGAAAGAGGGAGAAAGAAAGAAAGAAAGAAAGAAAGAAAGAAAGAAAGAAAGAAGAAGAAGAAGAAGAAGAAAGAAGGAAGAAGGAAGAAGAAGAAGGAAGGAAGGAAGGAAGGAAGGAAAGAAAGGAAGAAAGAAGAAAGAGAAAAGAAAGAAAGAAAGAAAGAAAGAAAGAAAGAAAGAAAGAAAGAAAGAAAGAAAGAAAGGAGGAAGAAAGGAAAAAAGAAAGAAGAGAAAGAAAGAAAGAGAAAGAAGAAAAGAAAGAAAGAAAGAGAAAGAAAGAAAGAAGAAAAGAAAGAAAGAAAGAAAAAGAAAGAAAGAAAGAAAGAAAGAAAGAAAGAAAGAAAGAAAGAAAAAAAAGAAAGAAAGAAAGAAAGAAAGATAGAAAGAAAGAAAGAAAAAAGAAAGAAAGAAGAAAGAAAGAAGAAAGAAAGAAAAAGGAAAGGAAGGAAGGAGGAAGGAAGGAAGGAAGGAAGGAAGGAAGGAAGGAAGGAAGGAAGGAAGGAAGGAAGGAAGGAAGGAAATGTAACAAAAAATAAATGTTTTAAATAATGTAAAACTAATCTCAGGAAAAAAACCACCATAGTCAACTAAATGCACAACATAGGCTTCAGCCAACGCAGCCTCATCACTTCTGTTAGGGACCAGGTGGAGGCTCTGAGTGAGTCAAAGAAGAGAAGCTAGTATGGATAAAAAGTCTCACGAAGGAAGCATAGTGGCAAAAAGGAAACAAGAGGTTTGAATATCTCCTATTTCAGCCTACACTTTACATTCTATAAAGCGAATGTTACTACTACTGCAATACCTTGGCTTTTTTTTAATTCTTTATGAAACCACCATGATTTACAAAGGCATTGTTGAGTATAGTTGGGTTTCATACCAACCTCACAGAAACATTATGCTCCTGGTTCTTTGTGTAATTTTCTCTATGTACATTATCTTTAAGCTGGACTTAGTGTCTATGAATTGTTTAAAATAAACTTCAGGGGCTCCCCACCCTAAAACGTATCTTTAGGAATCACAATAAAAGAAATGTCTTACTTCAAAATAAAAGCAATGACTTTTCTTTCTTTTGAACCTCAACTGGTATGATACATTCACCATATTCCCTGGTTTCTAGCATACTGATATGATTGTAATGTCTCTACCTCTTATTAACTTACATTTCCAATTAATTTCTAATCTCAATTTCCCCACAGTACATTCTTTATATAAATTTCTTCTATATTACTCATACCTTTACATATATTCACATATTTATGTAAAAATTATAATTCCTGAGAATGGATTTCATGTATACAAGTTTTATCAGACGATATATCTCAGTAGGTTCTCTTTTTCCATTTGATATCTGTTACTAGCAATTTCTTAATATCTATGCATGCTATTCCATTTATAGTTTATTGGGACCGGAGAGATAGCATGGAGGTAGGGCATTTGCCTTTCATGCAGAAGGATGGTGGTTCAAATCCCGGCATCCCATATGGTCCCCTATGCCTGCCAGGGGCGATTTCTGAGCATAGATTCAGGAGTAACCCCTGAGTGCTGCCAGGTGTGACCCAAAAACAAAAAAAATAATAAAAAGAAAGAAAGAAAACCATTTATAGTTTATTACCTTGAAATATCCTTATTTCTATACATCTTCTACAATTTACTTTCTCAGTTCTGTAGTTAATGCGCTATTTTGATTTACAACAAGTCTCAAGTACCACTACCCCAATAGCAATAAAATAGAAGATAAGGGACAAAGACAATTTTAATCATGCACCATTATCTTTGTTATAATTTCCACCAGGGGGTCATTCTAGGCCTGAATATACGTATAGTCAAGAAGCATATGCTAAATCCAAAGAGATTGTGTTCTAGAATAGCTATATTCCCACAAGATGCTGAGAGGGAAAAAAAGTATTTTCACAAAATTCTGCCCCACATACTTGTCACATATATAAATGTCCTTTTATTCTCTAACCCACTCTGTGGATTTATACTCTATTAGAATTTAATTTATTTTAGAAAGCAACAGGTCAATAGTAATAACATAATTTAGAAGTAGCAGACATAAAATATATTGTATTTTAAATTAGTTAAATATGAATTTTAAAATTTGGCCATATATAGTTGCAAAAAGTCTGTACAATAGGAAATACGATGCATTATCTATGTAATACCATATTTTCCTTTAAACCCACTGCTACATTTGTGGGCACAAATCAAACAAAACTTTCATTCAGATTGCCATAAGCACTCAGTCAGAGATATTTTCTGCTATTATCATCAAGTAATAAATTGGGAAGAATAAAATACTAGGATCTGAGTTCCTAGGATTATTAATAGCACTCTAGAAAACAATCAAAAACCACTCAATTTAAAAATTAATTCATTACACTGCTCAGAGGCTACAAAAAGGCTTGAAAGTCATTGCTAGATAAAGCAAATTGGTTCAAGTTAAATTAATAAAATCTGTGTGATCTTTGACTTATTTATAGTCTCACTTATCAATAGTGTTAATATGAGAATCTATCAAGTAGCTCAAGATCTCTTAACATTTACTCTGCACTGATCCTTCTGTTCCTGTATTTCACATAGTTCAGCAAGGCTTGGTTCAAGTGCTGAGTGAGCAGAGCCTTCCCTATCACTTCACAGAGCACTGTATGTCAGTCTCTCTGTTGTATTTGAAGCACTTTTATTTTCACCCAGTACAGTGTAAACTCCATTAAAGAAAGAGGTCTGACCTTTCTCTAAAACACCTTGACATCTAGAATAGTACCTGTTCCCAGAGCAAGTACTCAAGTATTAGAAGTAAAAATAAAGCTAGGCTATTATCACCGTTGAAGATTCAATAATACACAAGGAAAAGGAGAGCCAAATTGTTGTCTACATAGTTTTAACTTTTGTAAGCAAAACAAGACTAGTAAAATTGGTCAGTGGACAGAAAAATCTCAGGGCTTCTGAGTCTCTTGTAACTTTTTTCACAGTCATGTTGAATAAAGTACAAAGGTAGGTTTGAATTTGTAGCAGTAGATATGACTTTGTAGCTGTAGTTAGAAGAAAACATAAGAAAAGAAGGCTGTAAAAATTTGTAGCCTTTTTCCATCCATGCATTTAAAGGCATGGCTGATTTCTCTAGATCTCTGCAGACTAGATATCAAAAAAGATAATGCAACCATGAGTGTTCTTGCAAACTTTCAATACTCTCCAGGGAATTTTCAGCTATATGTTTTTTTTCATACAAAGAATAGCATTTTAGGTTATAAATCATCAATGTAGTAATTTGCCCAATATTCATAAATTTACACATGTATAAAACCACAGATATAGTTTTAACTAAAAGTTGGATCTGCTTCAGCATTTATAGAACTTGCCATCATTGAGCCAGATAATTATTTTATAAAAGAATGAAAATGACATTAACCAAGCTTTATTACAATTGAGATAATATCTTCTCAGTGAACAAATTAACACATAAAGCTTCTGTCCTTATGTACTGGGTAGAAGTAAGCATGCTGCTTTATATTTTAAACCAGTCTCTCCTTGACTATACTTGAGAAAAGTGAAGTTTTAAACACAGTCCTAGAATTTAATCATGAGAAAGAGGTGAACATTGTTTCGAATGTGAAGTTGGACTAATAGTACAATTTACTCTATAAAAGTCACATTTCATTCTTTTGATAGACAATCCAGTTTGACACAAAAGAACTTCAATCAAATTGACTACTTTGCTGCATTGAGAACTTAGGTTCACAATCCTAAGATTGGGGTCCCCTATTAAGCTTGATTGATATATGGTCTATGTGAAGATATATAAAGAAACAAAATTTTGCAGGTAAATTCCACAAAATTCAGCATGCATTTTACTTTCTGAAACTCATAAAAGATAAAGTATTAAGATGCAGTTTTCGGGGCCAGAGAAATTGTATGGAGGTAAGGCATTTGCCTTGCATGCAGAAGGTTGGTGGTTTGAAACCCGGCATCCCATATGGTTCCCTGAGCCTGCCAGGATCGATTTCTCATCATAGAGCCAGGTGCTGGGTGTGACCCAAAAAAACAAAATACAACAAAAATGATGCAGTTTTCTAGACCTTGATTCTTGCATACTGGAAAAAATACTGGTTTATATACACTGATTTGTTATAAAACTGCCACAGACTTATTATAGGACATGCTTTATTTTAGTTTTATTTTAATAATATCACTAATTCAGTATAATACTGTCATTTATGATACATTTATGTCATTATGATACTGTCAGTAAAATACTGTCATTTCCAATGGAACATTATAAGTTCTACAGTACATAGTAAAATATTCTCCACACTAAGATAAATAATACCCATCACCTGTGGATTTTCTTTGATTTCAGTGAAAACATTTTAATATCACCAACAAACCAGTAATACTATGCTACCCTGTTACACATTGAAATTATTTATTTTATAACTGACAGCTTGTACCTTATCACCAACTTTTCCTGTTTATATATAATTTCTACTCACTTATAGAGCTATTATTTTTAATAGGGGGCCCATAGCCAGTAGTTGGAGCTTGGGGTCACTCCTATTATTGTATTCAGCAGTGCTTAGGACCAGTGGCACACAGGGACAGTCAGAGTCAAGTGAAACAGGAGAGAGAATTTAGGGCTTTGCACACAGTAGTCATATGGTTTACTACTTGAGCTAAGCCCAACAGGGATGCTGTTAAAGTCTCGGTAGAAATGCCCTCTAATGAAGAGAAATAAAATGCATCAAATCTTCCAGTTTCGATTACTTATTTGTAAATCGAACTCTCCATTGTTTTGGACACAGTATTAATATACTGACTCAAAAATATAAGAACTAAATAAAGAGTGAACAAGTTTTCACACTTAAAATAGCAAATCCTTTAAATTTGGATTTATTTCTAATAATGTGATTTTTAGTTTCTTTGTTGCTTCTGTTTTGGAATGCAAGAAAAAATAAATTTTACTTATGTCCTTTGTATTATTTTTTTCAAAACTACCAACAAGTGATTTTTTTTCTTATTTAGATTAAAAAGTATGATAGGGTCCAGGAAATTAGTACAGAGATTAAGGCACTTGTTTTGCACATGACCAACACTGGTTTTATTCCTAGCACCACATATTGTCCCCTGAGCACTGCCAGGAGTAACCCTTGAGCACACAGTTGTAAGCAAGCCTGAGCATAACTGAGAGTAGACCCAAAATAAGAATAAATAGATATAAAGGGACTTCCTGATTACTATACTTAAATGTGAAAATACAAGTATCTGATACTTAAATGGGATTTACAGTGCTAATAACAGCTCTGGATCACTAAGCATATTTATCAGCCATTTACCAAACCATTCCACATACAGTTCATATACACACCATTTCTTTAATGGTATCAAATGTTTACCCTGGTAACCATTAAACAGATAGCACAGACAAAGTATATCTGTGCCATAACACCATATTTAATATCATATTTAATATAAGATAATTAAGGCACTGGTAGAACTCAGCAAGAAAAAAACTCTTCCCCAGTCAAACAACGAGGAGAAAAAGTGAACAGACATTTCCCCAAATAAGAAATACAGTTGGCCAAAAGACACATGAAAAAAAATGATCCATCACTAATCATCAGAAAGGTGTAAGTCAAAAGAACAATGAAGTATCATTTCACACCACAAAGACTGACACACAGCACAAAGAACAAGAACAACTAGTGCTGGCATAGATATGGGGAGAAAGGGACTCTTTTTCACTGCGGTGGGAATGCAGACTTGTCCAGTCTTTTTGGAAAACAATATGGATATTTCTAAAAAAAAAAAAATCTAGAAATTGAGCTTTCATAAGATCCAGCAATACCCCTCTCCTAGGTGTATACTCTACGACCCAAAACACTATGCAGAAAAGCCCCCTGCATTCCTATGTTCGTAGTAGCACTACATACAATAGTCAGAATCTGGAAACAACCCAAGAGCTCAAAAACAGATGAGTGGCTAAAGAAACAGTGGTACGTCTACACAATGAAGTACTATGCTGCCATGAGAAAAAAAATTATTTTTTTCATGAAATTTGCTTATACATGGATTAATATGGAGATTATTAAACTGAGTGAAATGAGTCAGAGGAAGATAGAATAATATCCCTCATTTGTGGTACATAAGAAAAATAAAAGGCTGTGTGACTATAATATTCTGATACAATAAAGATGAAGGCTTGAAAGACCAGTCCATAATAAGAAGCTTGCCACAAAGAGCAGTGAGTTCAGTTAGAATAGAGAAGAGCCATATAGATAGATGGAACTAAATACTCTGGACACGAACTGGGTGATGAAAGGAGATAATGTTCAATGGTATCCTTTTATTAATAGAGCAAACCACAGTATCAAAAAGGAAAAAGAGATAAAATCAAAATGCATGAGCCCACAGACAGGTGAGGGTGGGTGGGTAGGTGGGTGGGTGGGAGGAAAACTCGGGACATTGGTGGCAGGAAAAGTGCACTGATGAAGAATGGTGTATATTCTATGATGAAACTCAATTACGAACAATTTTGTAATCACAATGCTTAAATAAACTATTTTTTAAAAGATTAATGACACTTAAGACAAATGATCTAAATTCTTTAACTTGGAAAGGGAAGCAGAAAGGGTAAATGGAGGTTAGGGAAAGAATTTCTCAACTCTTTCAACATAAAACTTGCTGTTTTCTAACAGAATTAATAGCATAACATACAGACAGAATCACAATATACAATGGTATTTTAAAATGTGTGTAAGTGTCTGTGTTGGTGGACAATAGCAATGAAATCAGAAATAAAATTTGACCTTGTATATTTGTTATTCATTCAAGCACAAACATCACAGTTTTATGGAAATAGTGCCTTTATAGAGTGGCAGGACAGATCAGGAAATAAAATTTAAACTTAAAAATACTTAAACACTCTGAGCAAAGTGTTTATAATAAGTAAAGGCCCAAGTTAGAAAATCATCATACAAACTATTAGTATACTTAAGAACATCCTAGGATCAACACAAAGACCAGGACCACCAATCACAGAAGACGGATTAAAACGACACTGCGGGAACAGAACTTCTAGAACCACAAAGAAAGACTTCATCATAAGTTGCACTCCTTGACCTGTGCAGATACTGAGATCTCTAGATACAGAAGTCTGATTTTATCACCCAGGATGGAGCAGAAGTCTTCCATACACCACAAAAGCACCAAGGGGAGAGTAAATGAACCTGAAAGGAGTCTATAGTTAATCCCATGACAATATACTTCAAGGGTGGAGAATCCCTGTGGGGCCAAAGGAATTCCTTTTCAAATGACCCCAGTATTTACTGCGCATGTGCAGGAGGGAAGAAAAATAAAGAAAAAAAGGCAAAAAGCACAAAACAATTTTTTAATTTATTTATCTAGGTTTTGTCGACTCCTTTTATATGCTCTGCCACATTTTTTATCTCAATACCATGGTTTTTATGTAGTACTTATCTTTTTTTTTTTTTTTTTTTGGAGTGCTCACTGGATATTTTATTTGACACTTCTTTTTGTACTGTTGTGGTGTTTCACCTTCTTTTTCCCCCTTCGTCTCTCAAACCTAGGATGAGAGCCTCTAGAAGGATTCCGCCTATTTTCGGAGTATTTGATTTTTCACCAGTTTATTACTTTTCTCTTCTTCAAACAAAACCACATAACTTGAACTATCTAGTCCCGCCTCCCAATTAGAGGGGGAAAGAAGGGAGGTACTAAGACCAAACAGGTATAAGACCACTAAGTAGTAAGCTAGACACAGAGAGGACCATTTATTCTAGCAGCTCTGTGGATGAGGGAAGAGGATATGGTTGTTAGGAAGAGAACGGAGGTGGAGGGAGGACAATTCGGTGATGGGAATTCCCCTGATTTTATGTTAATATGTACCTAAAATATTATTGTCAATGATATGTAAGCCACATATGATTAAAATAAAAATTATATTAAAAAATAAAAAAAACATCACAGGGACAGCCACACTTGTATCCAAATGAAATAAAGTAAAAGCAGATAAAAATAGGTATACTGGTGAAGGTATCAATAGATCAAAATCCCCTCATTCTTATCAACATATATGCACCAAATGAAAGGGCAGCCGTTTGTAAAGCAACTGCTAATAGAATATACAGAAGACAGAGAGTAAAAAGGTTGAAATACTTGTCTTGCGTATGATCAAATTTGATTTGATCCCCAAACCACAAGTAGTTCCCTCAGACAGAGCCAGGAGTAGCCTCTGATTACAGCCACATGTGATCTCTTTACAAAAAATAGAAACATACAAATTATTTTCTTTTAGAAGTAAAATTAGTTATTCACTCTCCTAAATCATTAATAGAGTTTTTGATGATTTAAAGTACCCAATTCCTTTTGAATTCATTCACTTATTTTTATTATAATTAGTAACATATTTGCAATAATATTAAACTTTATAATATTGATGTACAAAGTCACTACATATCACCTCCACTGCCAATGTGCCCATGACCTCCAAATTGCCCCCAAAGTCATAGTGGCAAAGATTACAAAAAAGTGAAAGGGTCTACATCAAACTAATTATCCTATTTCCTTTTTGTTTATTTTTGGGCCACACACAGTGATGCTCAGGGGTTACCCCTGGCTACGAACTCAGAAATCGCTCCTGGCTTGGGGGACCATATGGGACGCTAGGGATCGAAGAGAGGTCCGTTCTAGGTCAGCGACGTGCAAGGCAAATGCCCTACCACTGTGTCATCACTTCAGCTCCTAATTATCTAATATCTTAAGTAAGAAGAGAAAATACTCCCCAATATAATTTTCAGAGAAAATCTTTCAGCAGAGTAAGAAATTTGTGATGACTAAGAATCTTAAGAACCTTAAGCTGACTCCTGAGCTCATAAATTTGTACTGATTTATGCCCTTGCTTGCAACATCATTTTTACATGTACTAAATTTGAAAAGCTATAGGCATTGAACAAGTATGACTGACTAGTTGCAGTTGGAATGAGTCTATCTACAGATTTCTGCCTCTATTTCAAAGTCAGCAATGCATCAAAGACAGGAACAAAGAGTAAATGGTTCTGGTCAACTATCATTGAGCAAAGGGTAAATGCACCTCTCCTCTGGGTTCGGGCGCCATTATGACACAGCCTGAATGCCATGTGCAATTTGTGTTTTGCCTTGTGAAAATGCAGATATTCTTGAGAGGAAACTGAGAAGAAATCTGCTGCAACACATCTAACTGCGGAGAGTTCAAAATCTAACTGCGGAGAGTTCAAAATGTCTTCATCCTTCGAGAATGACAGTGTATCTATTTGTTGAAAGCTATATTTAGGAGAATGAGATACTTCCAACAAAAGGAATTTAACCAAAGAGCACTTAAATTATTCAGACTATTCCTCCATTAAAATCACATTTTTAAAACTCTACATAAAATTATAATGCTATGTCTCCATCAACGTGCCTCTTTCATGAAAGAAAGTGAATAGAGGTAGAAATGTTGTTCCGCAAAAGAACACCTCCAGAAAATTCTAGAGAAATTTTTCCTTCCAAATTCTCTAATTGAAATTGAGATTTAAAACAAGCATTTGATGAAGAAAATTAAAATCAATCATTTTTCCCAATGATGAACCCTTCCTTCAACGAGTATCTTTTGATGGTGGATGAATTAGTATTTTTGATTATACAATGATTGTGGTCAGTATAGTGTGCCTGGACAGGCACACATTTTGGGGTATTAAATATAAAGATGCTCCCCTGGGCCCAATACTGAACCCTGAGCAGCCTCCTTCATGAAGTCTCAATAGAAGGAGCCCTTTACTTTGAAGGTTTTTTGGGGGAAATTATTTTTCTATTTTTTTTCAATCATATATAAATAAATATATATATATCATTACTCAATAGGATTTACAAAATATAAAGAGCAGATAGTTAAATCAACTAAAGTATGCACAGATTGAGTGTTCAAATCATTTGTATAATATTCAATCACATAAAACAATTAAATTATTAAAAATGGATTAGGACTGGAGAGATACTACAGTGGGTAACTACTTGTCAATTAGGGTTCAATCCAGGGGTTGAACTCATAGCTATGAGTACTGGCTAAGTACAGAGCCAGGAGTAAGCCCTAAGTACATCTAGTGTTAAAACAAAAGTTAAATGGATCAGAACCTATTTATAAGTTAATGCAATCAAAAGAATAATGTGGATCTATGTGCAAAAATCACACTCTACTATTAACCCTTGGGGTAGTTTTGCTCATTATACCTTCTGCAATTCTGTGCTCATCAGTTTTGTTCAGTAGTGTGAAAGTCTATATTAGAGTTGCATATATCTGGTTCTTAAGAAACAGAGCACATTATCTTCAATTTGTTCTCTCATTCAACAACTGTTATTTGAAAGCACCTGATAAGTACACTGCAATATTACTTATCCATTCTTCAAATAGCTGTTTTTATTGAGCCTCTGATCAGACAACAACATAAAATTTAATTATGCCAAGCTAGTTAAATAAACAAACTCAAGATAATTTAGACAATTATGCAACAAGTACATGCTACCAGAAACATCCAGCTAAGACATGCTACAGTCTGATGCTGTCATTTTCGCCCCAGCAACACATCTGAGGTTATTTAATTCATATTTATTAGATAGTTTTTTTTAAATCTCAGGAACTGATATGTTTCTCAAAACCTTATTTCAAACAAGCTTCAGCAAGAGAATATCTATGCATGTGTTCTAAGGCACTTGGCTGAGTGCTACAAGATATAAGAATTTGAGTTCTTAATTCATGGCAGACGAACAGAATCAACACTTAAATATGACAGTTAGGAATCCAGCTTTTATCCTTCTTTTAAAGAAAATCCCACCTACTATATAGACAGACATAGGTATGTCTGTAAAGATATTTAATTTTTATTCATAAATAGAATATATTTTCAATAGTTCATATACTTTTTTATAAATAGCACACAATGGCAATAAGAAAAGAAGTTAAGGAGGGCATGTATTAATAGTGTAATTCATCAGTTTGCTACTTAAGATGACAATTTTAAAATGTCACTGTATATTTTCTTTATCTATTTATTTTCTGAGCCCATAGTTAAGGCCAGGGCATATGCATGAAGGATCAGAGCATGCTACGGAGCCACATATCTACTACACTAGCACTGAATCTCATGCTCCCCACCTAGAAAAGTTCATTGTAAAGTGGGTCCTCAGGACTGTGTTCATTAGTATTTTTCAGTAGCATGGAAATGTATAATAGAGTTGCATATATCATCTATTGAAGATGTGAAAGAACAACCAGCAATCAGCAAAAGAAAACAATGATACCATGAATCCCATACAAAAATGAAACATTTATCCATCTATCTTCCCTAGAAGCACATACCTAAGGAATGTTGAATCTCTTCACATTAACTTTTAACCTTTAAAGCAAAACTTTGAGGACTGCACGTAACACTTAATAAAGTCCTATCACATTTTTGTGGTGCCTGTCTAGGTAATAAACACTCATAGATAATAAAAAGGATAAAAAAATATGTGTTCCCTGTTCTTTAATTTCTTACTAAACCCCATAACACCACTAGTACAGCTGCCTTCCTTATTCAGAAAAGAGCCTAACAGCCCAGCTTGTTGGTGCTAATTCATAGCTGGTGTTCAAGGATGTATATGAGAAGCTGCACTACTTGATACAGACTAGAAGTGGTTTAAGAGTGGCATCTCACAGATCTAATCATATGAAGAAAATGCATAGAAGAGCTCTAAAAGAGGATTCTAGAAAAACATATTATCCTCCTAGTCAGTTAAAATGCATGGATAGAGAAATATGCAGAGGATAATGTATCAATGACACAGGTTGGAGTGAGAGCCCAAGTCAAAACCACACACCCTAAATGTGCCAATAATTACCTTAAATGTTTTAATGATTTCAGTATTTGAGAATAATCTTTTCTTTTGTCATTTCACCTCCAAAATCACACTCACTGTGAATCAATCTCTATGAGAAATATACAGAGACGGGGCCATAGCGGTGGCACATGCCTAAAATCGTAAGGTCCATAGAGGAAAACATAGGCAGAACGCTCCATGACATTGAGACTAAAGACATCTTCAAAGAGAAAACACTACTGACCAAGCAAATGGAAGCAGAGATAAACAAATGAGACTACATTAAACTGAGAAGTTTCAGCACTTCAAAGAAAATAGTTACTTGATACAAAGACTACCCATGGAATGAGAAACTATTCATTCAGTAGCCATCAGATAGGGATTAATATATAAAATATCCACATCATTGATCGAATTATCAAGAGAAAAAATCTAACCTCATCTGAAAATAGGGAGAAGAAATGAACAGACATTTCCTCAAAGAAGAAATACAGATAACCAAACTAATTAAATAATGTATAAAAATAATGAATATGTATAGAATAATGAAAAATAATGATGAAAATAATCATCAGGCAGATACAAATCAAAGCAACAATGAGATACCATATTACACCACAGAGACTGGCACACATCACAAAGTACAAGAACAATGAACACTGACACAGATGTGGGAGAAAAACACTCTCATCACAACTGGTGAGAATTCAGACTGGATCAGCCTTTTTGGAAAACAATATAGATATTTTTCAAAAAACTCAAACTTGAGCTCCCATATAATCCAGCAACACCACTCCTAGAGATATACATTAGGAACCCCAAAACACCATGCAGAATGGCCCTCTGCATTCCTATGTTCATTGCATCACTATTTACAATAACCAGACTCTGGAAACAACCCAAGTTCCCAAGAACTTCCAAGAGGAGTGGCTAAAGAAACTGTGATATATCTATACAATATAATGCTATGCAGCTGTTAGGAAAAAGGAAGTCATTAAATTTGCTTATACATGATGGATATGGCTATTATGCCAGGTGAAATGAGTCAAAGGGAGAGAGAGATATTTAGAATAATCTCACTTATTTGTGCTATATTAAAATTTTAAATAGTATGTTGATAATATCCAGAGACAATAGAGATGATAATCAAGAAAAATAGTCCATAATAGAATGCTTGCCACAAAGAGTGGTAAATGCAGTTAGGGTGGTCAACAATTCAGTGTGACAATGATAGTTGGAACTGGCAATGACTGGCTGCTGAAATGGGATAAAATGATTTGCACAGTACCCATTCATTAGCAATAGTGCAAACCACAATGTCAAAAAATGAGAGAGAGAGAGAGAGAGAGAGAGAGAGAGAGAGAGAGAGAGAGAGAGAGAGAGAGAGAGAGAGAGAGAGAGAACTGGGAACATCGGTGACAGGAAATGTGCACTGGTGAAGGGTGGTACATTCTATGACTAAAACTCAACCAGGTACAATTTTGTAACCACAGTGCTTAAATAAATTAATCATATAAAAAAGAAAAGAAAAATGGTCACTGCAATAAATCTGGTCACCACACAATTTTCAAACTTGTTCTTTATTTCCACATGACCCAATAACCCATTTCTTAGCATCTATCACAAAGATTAATTTTAATGTTTATATACACACCTATATTAATTTAATATACAGCACTTTGTATAATAGCCAATATATAAAAGCAACCCAAAAATCCTACCACATATAAATGTATAAAAGTCTGTGATAAATTCAAACAATGAAATTCTATGCAGCTATAAGAAAGAACAAAATCATGCAAATTGTCTCTCTGTGGATAGAACAAGATGTTATCACACTGAGTTAAGTAAATCAGAAAGAAAGTAACAGATATAAAATGAGTTCTTTCATATGTGGAAGATAAAGATATACAGTAGGGTCAAAGAGATAGTATAGCAAGTAAGACACTTGAATTACATGCAGCTGAACTTGATTCAATCCCAATACTCCATAACCTCACCCAAGATCAGAGGAATGAGTAATAAAACTGTGGTAAATATATACTATGGAATAACTATACAGCTGTTTGAAAAAATAAAGTAAATTTGCTTATACATGGATGGACATGAAGATTATTATGATGAGTTAAAGGAGTCAGAGGAAGAGGGAGAAAACAAAGAATAATCTCACTCATTTGTGGGTTATACTAAAAATAATAGATAGCATTGTAATAATACCCAGAGAAAATAGAGATGAGGATGAGGAGTACAGTCTATGGTAGGAAGCTTGCCACAAAGAGTGGTAAATGTAGTTATGGTAGTGAACAATTCACGGGGACAGTGATGGTTGGAACTGATCACTTTGGGCAAGAACTGGGTGCAGAAAGGGGTAAAGTGATATACTTGGAATATCTTAGTTAACAATGATACAAACCACAGTATCAAAATAAAAAAAGAGAAAGCTAGAAACACAGAAAAGTAAAATGCCTGGCCTGAGACAGGAGGAAAAGGGTGGTTGGGAGGGAAACTGAGGATATTGAAGGCAGAAAATGTGCACTGTACTGCAAACCAAAGTGTCTATAAGTAAAAAGAAAGGAAGAAGAGAGAGATGAAGAGAAGAAAAATGTATGCCTCAGAGATAGGAAGGAGAAAAATAAATGGAATACTGGTGGTGGAGATAGCAGTGAAGGTTTTTGTACATTGTATGACTGTAACTCAACCATAAACAACTTTATCTGTAGGGGAAAAAAACTGTATTATCAACAACTTTGTAACCAGAGTGTTTAAATTAAAAGAAAGCAAGCATCATCAAAGATTTGTGAGCATCATAAACAGAAAGTGAGATGCCTGGTAGGCACATGTTCGTGCACTGAGGCAAACAAATATGTAAGCATCACACTAAAATATGCATCTTATCTTGAGCACAAGAAAGGTACCTTGGAGAGAACCTTAGTTATGTGTGTGAGCATCACAGTAAGAATGTCTTGGCACCACAGCCAGAGTTGAGTGTGCCGCTAGTCATTACAGCATAAAGAGGACAAGAAAGACGTGAAAGAAATGAAGATAAAATATTTGGTTGAGAAAAACAACGGACTTTTTGGAGTCTGATAAAATAAATTGGGCACAAAATATTTACAAGTTATTGGATGATATGTGGAGAGGTAATTTAGCACACTTACGCTGTATTCTAGAAAAGACTTTTTACAGAAAATAGCTAAATAAACAATACCTATTATTGTTCTAACATCAATTATTTCTTTTTACTACTTACAGATTTTGCAGGTGAACTTATTTAATCCCTATGTCTGTTTCCTAATCCATAAAATATGGTCAATTACAGCATCCATTTTATAGAATTGTCAAGAATATAGATGTTATGGAACACATTGATTTTTGCACATATACAGGTTTTTATGTTATTTCACTATTCAAGAATTTTCAAAGGCTTTATGCTGCTACTATATGCAGTCTAAAGCCTATATTGGCATTCAAGTCCTATATTATCCTCTATTGCACATATTTCTCAAACTCAACAATGAATTCTACATGCCAAGTTACATAAATTTCCACATCTAGATGACACTTCTATATTGAAATCAAAACTGTTTCCATAATTTTAAGATCTTGTTACAAATTTTATTTTCTCCCTTTATACATCAAAACTTCCAAAAGAGGTGACTTTATCTGCTTTCTGAATTTCCATTTGATTTTAAACCTATTCTAATTGAGATTATTTCAACAAGTTTCTCTAGATAGCTCTCTTATCAGTGTTATAAATTATCTAAAAATTGTCAAAATAACTATCCTCAAATTTCTCTTATTCATCTCATCAACAGAAGTTTACAGTACTGATCATTTTTTGCGTTCTATAACACTTCCTTGATTTTTTTCTTCTGTTTTTGTTTTTATTTTTTGGATTACACTCGGTGATGCTCAAGAGTTACTCCTGTCTATGCGCTCAGAAATCGCTCCTGGCTTGGGGAACCATATGGGATGCCGAGGGATCAAACCATGGTCTGTCCTAGGCTAGCGCCTGCAAGGCAGACACCTTACCGCTCCACACCATCACTCTGGCCCTTCATTTCTGCTTTAAAATGTTGTCAGTATTTTTCCCTACAGTTGTAAATCATTTTGCTGATTCCTTTTCCTCTTTCTGACATCTAAACACTAGTACAACTTAGGACTCAATCAGAATACAACCTTCTTACCAACTTGTCTTTTCAGCCAAGTGGCTTTAAAATTTATCTAAGGGGTTAGAGAGATAGTAGAGAAGGTAAGAAGCTTGTCTTGCACACTGCCAACTTGGTTTCAATCCTTGGAATCCCATGTGGTCCCCTTAGGAGTGATCCCTGAGCACAGAGCCAAGAGTAACCCTGAGCACCACTGAATGTGGCTCACAAACTAAGCAATACATCAATATGAAAATTAGCTAAGTAGAAATTACTCTCGGTTTTTATTTTCAAATACTTTTTTATAACCAAAATCTAAATGCATGTCTGTTAGTTGGTTCCATCTGAAAACCTAAATATTTTAAAACTAATATCCTGCAGAACTCTCAACTATTCCTCCCTTTGCTGCTACCATCCCATTTCCATTATTTCAGTAAATGGAGATGCCATTCAGAAATTGCCTTTGTTATTCTCTTTCTGTCTTGCACTACACTTAATCTGTCTCAATTTAATTTCTAATGAAAATATATTCATCATCCAAGGAGGTTTCACTCCTTCCACAGCTACCTAACCCTGAGGCCCCTGTGCCTCTCACCTTAACTAATAGTTTTTTGTTTGTTTGTTTGGGGGCCAAATATGTCAGTACTCAGAGCTTATTCCTGGCTTTTTGATGTTGTGTTACTCTTTTGGAGGCTCAGGAAACCATATGGAGTGTTGAGGTTTGAACCATATGCAAGTCAAGTGCCCTACCTAATGTATTATTTCTCTGGCCCTTACTTGGACTTCTTGCAAGTCTTTGTATTTTTGCACCTGTATTTTAATAGTCTATTCCACTATAAAAACCAAAGTAAGCTCTGACATGAGTCAAAATATGTCACTGCTCCTCTCAAAAATCTAAATAAGATAGAAAGAGAGTATGAAGATTAAGGAGCTTTACTTATTCCTGATTCAATCCCCAGCTCTAAAGATGATCCCTTGAGCACCACTATGATTGATCTCCGAGCAAAGAGCCAGAAGTAAGCTGTGAGCACAGCAGGCAGGCTGATGGAAGAAAAGAGACACAGGAATCAGGAGAATTGGCATATCAGAAAATACAGAGGTAAAGTTAACAGACAAGAGGTAAATAGAGGTAAGCTGTAGAGGTTCACCAACAACAAGTATGAAAACCAAACCACAATAACCAAACTTAAAAAGTGTGTCTCTGTAAAGGGGGTAGGTTGGAGGGTGAGGAGAGAGAAGGAGGAACCAAATAGTCTTTATCTAAAGGATAGCATAGAATCAATCAGAGAAGATAATTTCTGATCTTCCAGTGTCCCATATGGTCCCCCAAACCAGGAGCAATTTCTGAGCACATAGCCAGGTATAACCCCTGGTCATTACTTGGTGTGGCCCAAGAACCTAAAACAAAAAAAATAAGATTATATGATAGTAATAAAAGACTATTAATAAATAAGCAAATATATAATAAGCCAAGTGGTGATGAATAATATAATTAAAAATCCAACACACTAAAGCAATGCTACATATTAAGTAGAGTTTTTGATCAGAGAAGAAATCTCTGGAGAAAAAGTGGTATTTGAGATGGGATCTGAATGAGGACATAAAATGAGTCCTTGGACAGTACGCATCCAGGGACCAACAACAACAACAGCAACTAAAAGCTCTAGCCTAGCTTTTGGTCTACAATCTGTTCAACAAACAAGATCTCCAATTCCAGAGGTCTGACTGAGTCAACCGCATCTGAGCGGGTCTCCCGGAAACACAATGAAAGACTTTATCCCAGGCTCCATCCTAGGAATAACATAATGACTAAGACCACCAACTACAGAAGATGGATTAAAACGATACTGAAGAAGCAGAACTGCTAGAACCACAAAGAAAGACTTCAACATAAGCTCCATTTCTTGAGCTGCACAGTCACCAAGATCTCTAGATACAAAGATCTGATTTTACCATCCAAGATGAAGCAGAAGTCTTCCATACACCAGGAAAGCACCGAGGGGAGAGTAAATGATCATGCAAGGAGTCTAGAGTTAATCCCATGACAGTATACTTCAGGGGTGGAGAAACCCTGTATCTCCTAGGCCAAGGGAATTCCCTCTATAATATCCCCAATAGTTACTGTGCCTATGCAGGGGGAAAAAGAAAAGGAAAACAACAGCACAAAACAATCATTTTTTTCACATATTTATTTATCGGTTGATCAATTTTTTTGACGTCCTTATTTTGGTGTAGAGATTTAAGTTGATGTCTCCAATATTATTTTATTTTACTTTATTTTATCTTATCTTTCTCTTTCTTTTTGCACTCTGGCATGATTTGATTTCAGAACCGAGACTATTGTGTGTGGTGCTTGTCTTTATTGCTGTAGTGCTCACTGGATATTTAATTTAATATTTCTTTCTGTATTGTTGTGGTGTTTCAATTACCTTTTTCACATTCCTTCTCAAACTGAGGTTGAAAGCCTCTAGAAGGACTCCACCCATTTTCAGCGTATTTGACTTCTTTTTTTTTATTTTATTTTTTCTTATTTTGTACCCCAATCTATTGCTTTTCTTTCCTTCTAACAAAACCACATAACTCGATTTATCTAGCTCTGCCTTTTAAATAAAGAGGGAAACAAAGGAGGGTACCAGGACCAAATAGATATATGATCACTAATAGTAAGCTAGACAAAGAGGGGACCACCTACTCTAGCAGCACGGGGAGGGGGGGTATATGGGTTACAGAAAGGGAACTGGGATGGGGGGAGGACAAATTTGGTGATGGGTATTCCCCTGATTGAATGTTAATATATACCTAAAATACTACTGTGAAAGATATGTAAGCCATTATGATCAAAATAAAAATTAAAAAAAAAATAAAATGAGTCCTGAAAATACTTGGATGAGGGGCCAAAATGATAGCACAGCAGTAGAGCATTTGCCTTGCATGTGGCCAACTCAGAACCAACCAGGATTCAATTCCATAGGCATTCCATATGATCCCCCAATCCTGCCAGGAGCGATTTTTGAGCACAGAGCCAGGATTATATAACCTGAGTGTCTCTAGGTGTGGCCCAACAACTCCACCAAAAAGTTCTTGGATCATATCCTTTGAGGCAAATAGAACTGCAAAGACAAAGGTCTGTTGTTAGAAATGATCTGATACATTCAAAGAAGAACAAGAATATAGACAAAACAGCTGGAGTTAGCCTAGAAGGGAACGACATCAAATTGGCATGGTACCTCTTGAAGATACAGGTTTTGTATTTTTACTAAAAGTTAAAGGAAACCATTAAAACATTTACATATCTGTAATCTTGTTCTAGCTGATGTGTACAGAATTTTCTATATGAAGCATACATAGAAGCAGGAGAACCGAGAATAAACTTTAAAAGATGTTCCAGGAGAGACAGGACAATAGAGTTGGATGGGGAGAAAAAATATTCAAAGGATTTTGTCATTTAAAACAAACCTAAGCACATTAGTTCTGCTCTTAATGTTTTTCCAGCAATTGAACTTTTTGATAAAAAAAGCTATTCACATTTAACTAGAGACATTTTTAAATAAGAGAGTGCAAGGGTGTACTATAATGTTAAATAGCATGCAGTTGTGTTTACATAGAAAAGTGAAGTCATAGGTATCTATTTTAGACGAGAACTTAGATCAGTCTTCTCAGTTGCAATCTATAAGAAATCACAGTCAGATGCAAATTATACAAGTCAAGAGGGAAAAGAAAAGCCTAAAGTCGGTGTTTTAAAGATTAAAAAATTAAAAGGAATTGAATGAAACAATTTAAGGAGTAAGCCAACACAAGTTAAAAGGGAAGTGAACAGTCTCCTTCACAGTATGATTTCCAATCCCTGTCATTCAGGACATAAGCACAAGACTAAACCAGATTTTATTTGAAATAAGACTTTAGAACCACAGACTTTTTGAATGAATAAAACATAACACAGGATTTTTAAATGTTTTAAGGTAGCTTCATTAAAAAATAACCTCTGTTTATTCATTTGTTTTATCACCTTCACTTACATATTTAGAAATTATTTGCAGGATCTAAAGCTAGATCTAAAAATACAAACAACGCTTTTAATTTTTTTTTTATCTTATTATAACTTCTTTTGTGAGACCACCCCTGCAATGCTGGGAGCATGGTAGTGGTGGTGGTGGTGGTATGAAGAATTTAAAGTGTTGTCCAACCCCAATATGGCAATTATTTTGAGGCCACCAGAGCCTTACCCAGTGGTAGGGAAGACTGCAGATTGAGATCAGACTCAGAGCTTTATGCAGACTAGGCAAGTGCTCCATCACTTGAGATATTACCTTGGACCAATACCTTCTTTATGGCACAGGTGTTGGCTTTTTTCTTCCTTAATACAATTCTTATTAACAGTCAATAGACACATATGCTAAATATAGTTAAAAGTGCTTTACACAGATGCAGAATGGTCTCACTCATCTATGGGTTTTAAGAAAAATGAAAGACATTCTTGCAATAATAACTTTCAGACATAAAAGAGAAAAGAGCTGAAAGTTACAGCTCACCTCATGAAGCTCACCACAAACAGGGATGAGTTTAGTTAGAGAAATAACTACGTTTTGAACTATCCTAATAATGAGAATGTACGAGGGAAATAGAAAGCCTATACAGGCGGGGGTTGGGTGGGGAGGAGGGAGATTTGGGACATTGGTGATGAGAATGTTGCACTGGTGATAGGCGGTGTTCTTTACATGACTGAAACCCAAACACAATCATGTATGTAATAAAGTTGTTTAAATAAAAAAGAGTGCTTTACACACATTAAAGCCTTTACTACTTTAAATTTTCACTTTATAAATGAGAAAACTTGAAAGTCTAAAAACTTAAATACCTTGACTAAGGTGACTGAAGAAAACAAGGGCTGGGAACACACATCTCTCCTCGATAGCTAATTCTCTTAACACTGGGGAACAGATAAGGAACATTCTGTAATCCTGTCAAACATTTCACCTGGAAGTGTGAGAGACTCACCTACCAAATTTGTACACAGCTCTCAGAACCTGAGGATTTACTTCTTGAAGCAGCTGAGTGCTAACCTGCTCTGTAATAATAGCAGGGCACGGTGCCAACAAAGCTGGGTTTTTACTCAGCAACATGAACAGGAGCTGGTTTCAAATACTAGACTTCTTTACCTCATATGATAGAGATTTCATTTAAGACTGAAAAACAGCCTTGCCATAAGAGAACTTAATAGAGAGAAAGGAGTTCTATTTAATTCCAGGGTATTTTCTTTCTTGAATGAATGGCAAATCCAAAATACCAATCAGCAAAAGCATACCTCCTTCCTAAAATTTTGTTGGAACTATGTACATGATAAACCATTATTAATAGTATTATAAGCCACAGTATCTTAATCAATAATTTTAATAAAATAAGAATAATAAATCACAAAGTAATTATATATATTCTGGTCTCAAGAAATATTTCCAAGTTTATCCTGCATGGATTAATCTGAAGAGCATTATGTTGAGTAAAGTTGTCTAAAGGAGGATAAAGAATGATCTCCCTCATATATTATATATGATACATAACAGATTTTGTACATGATAAGAAAATAACCAATAGAGCTACAAAAACTGATAAATGGTGTCTTTAAGATGAAGCATATTAATGTAGGGGCAGAAGGAGTAGGGCTGGTGGTAGAAAAACACTAGGACATGATAAAGGAAAGCTGACATTCTTGTGGAGAATGTGGGATTTTAATGTTTTTTTACATGAAATCCTGACATTATCAATGCTGTAAAATCATGAACCTAAAATTTAAACGTTTTAGGTTTTAATAAAGCCTGGAGTTATAATGCAGTAGGTAGGTTTTTACCTTTACATCTGGCTAACCTGGTTTAATCTCAACTCCCCATGTGGTCTCCTGAGCACAGAGTCAGGAGTAAGTACTAAGCAATGCTTGATGTATTTCCCTTCAAAAATACCTTAAAGTTTTAATAAGTAAAATAAAAACAGGGAACCAGACAGATAGTACAAAAGTTAAGATATGTGCCTTGTATGTGGCTGACCTGGGTTTTATTCCTAGCACCGTAAGATCTCCTGGTCCTCTCTGGGGGGTGGAACCCCTAAGCACCACCGAATGTAGACCAGTATTCTCATTTAAAAAAATAACCATTTATATCTAAAAAATTAAATAAAAGAAAAGAAATCTTCCCAGAGAGCTTCAAGTAGGTCATGTATCTGCCTAAAACAAAACTGCAATTAACTCATATTGTTAGAAATAATGGCATTCATTTTATAGTACCCTAATCTAACCTCATAAAAACCAAATTAAGACAATTAACAGACATTTGTATCTTCCTTTGCTAAATGAACATGTTAAAAGAGAGAAGCCTTAACTAGCCTAGGATCATATACATATGAGTAAAAATAATGTGGTTTCATAAAAGTGAAGGTTAGAATATTCATTCATCTATTGATGGTGATCAGTTGTAGAGCTGAAGCTTGACGAATGTTCAGGTCCATTGTTCATCAATAGAATTCCAAGGAAAATCCTTTCCCCCAAATATACTTTTCAAATTTACTTTCATCCTTTTAAATTATTTTTAAAAATTTGGGGCCCTACTCATCAGTGCTTTGGGGAAATGCTGCTTCCTATAGTATTCAAGAGACAATAATGGTGCTTGCACGAAAACTTGAGCCTTTTGAATGCATTTGTTCTGTAGAGCATTCTCTTCAGCCCCATTCTTTCCTTTACCAATAAAATAAAGCCAATATTAGTACCTATGTTTCAGAAGTAATGAGATTAAAAGAAGAAATATGTCTCCGGACAAGAACCTGGTGCTGAAAGGAGATAAAGCGATATCCAGGGTGCCCCTTCAGTAACAATATTGTAAACAATGGTGTTGAAAAGGAAAATAAAAGAAAGAGGAGGGTAAGGAATATCTGCCCCAGAGGCAGGGAGAGGGATAGGCTGGAGGGAAACTGAGGACATTGCTAGTGGGAAATGTGCACTGGTAAAGGATGCTGTACATTGTATGACTGAAACTTGATCATAAACAACTTTGTAACAGTGAGCAATAAAACAATGTATTATGAACAACCTGTAACCACAAATAAAAAAGAATAAAAAATAAAGGAATAAAATAATAAATATTAAATAAAGCAATAAAAATAAAATAAAAAAGAAATGTACATTAGCAGTGACTGACACATGAAAGTTCATAAATATAAAAAAACCTGAAACTAATATAATTTGATTCTTTTCACCAAAAGCATAAGAGGAAACTAAGATGATATATACCTGGATCAGATCACACATTATAAAAATGATGGATAAGAACCTTCCAAAATTTGTGAGATTATGAACAGAGATAGCATCTTGGTAACAGAATTTCTCATTACCTCTATTTGTTAATAAAGGATCATTCTCAAAAATTTAAATGCACCCGCCCCGCCCCCGCAGCGTTTCTCTGGCCTCCAGAGGCTAGGGAGGCTCCGCCCACCCACGTGCAAACGGTTCGCCCCGCCCCCGCAGCGTTTCCCCTGGCTTCCAAAAGGTAGGGAGGCTCCGCCCACCCACGCAGCCCAGCAGCGTTTCTCTGGCCTCCAGAGGCTAGGGAGGCTCCGCCCACACACGCGGCCGAACGGTCCGCCCCGCCCCCGCAGCATTTCTCTGGCCTCCAGAGGCTAGGGAGGCTCCGCCCACACACGCGGCCCGCGCGAACGGTCCGCCCCGCCCCCGCAGCGTTTCTCTGGCTTCCAGAGGCTAGGGAGGCTCCGCCCACACACGCGGGGGAGCGGTCCGCCCCGCTCCTGCAGCGCCCCGCCCACCCACGCTGGTTCCGCCCCGCCCCCTGCTGGGCTTTTGCTGCCTCTCAGCAATAGCTGACAACAATAGGGGCAAAGCAAGGAATCAGGCCACAGAAAGAGCAAGGAGGAGCCAAACCTCAGCAAGCTCTCCCAACAGTACCTCTAGATCCACCCTCAGGGAGGAGACCCATTCCCACACAACAGGGGATCAAAACAGGCTGAAATCGGAAGGAACAGCACTCCAAAGCACACCAATAAATACAAAAAAAATATGGGTAAATCAAAGAGAACCCTAAGTTCTGAAGATACGGAGACAAACCCTAACAAGTTTCCAAGTCCGCCAAAATGCACAGATCCCTGGGAAGGCGAACTAAAAGCAGCAATGAGGAAGGAAATACAAGAATTAATAAAAGAAATGAGAGAAACCTTAGCTACAGAATATAAGATAGCTATGGATGAACGAATAAGCCAAATTAAAGAAGAAATGCTAAAGAGCATGAGAGAGTCCATACAAAAAGAAGTGAAGGAATTAACAGACAAAGTAACGAGCCTTACTAGCAGAAACACAGAGTTGGAGAAACACATTGAAGAACTCGAAGGAAAACTGCAAACAAAAAATGAACAAGAAACCAACAAAGAAATAAAAGGCAAAGCACTGGAAGGAAAAGTCCAGTACCTAATGAACAAGGACAAAAGAAACAATCTAAGAATCGTGGGTATACCAGAAGGGGAGGAAATAGGGAAAGGGGAAGAACAAGTAGTCAGAGAGATAATAGCAGAGAACTTCCCCACCCTCTGGAATGAAACTTCAGGCAAATACAGGAGATCAAGAGGGTCCCTAATAATATAGACCCCAATAAACCAAAACCAAGACATATAGTAACCCAATTGGCAAAAAACAAAGAGAAAGAGGAACTTCTTAAAGCAATAAGAGAGAAAAAAAAACCTCAAATACAAAGGTAGGGACATAAGAATCAAACCAGATCTCCCAGTCGAAATAATTCAAGCAAGAAGACAGTGGAATAACATATTTAAACGACTGAATGAAAGAAACTTCCAACCTAGAGTCCAATACCCAGCAAAACTATCATTCATATGGGAGGACAGACTAAAAACATTCTCAAACAAGACCGAACTAGAGCTATTTGTGCAAACAAAACCGATCCTAAACGACCTACTCAGAGATGAATTACACAATCCAAACCCCCGATTGTAACAAAAACCACCCTACACAACACAACTGCACAACAGTCCTCTCTCTCAATAATATCCCTAAATGTTAATGGCCTAAACTCCCCAATTAAAAGACGCATAGATCCTAAACGACCTACTCAGAGATGAATTACACAATCCAAACCCCCGATTGTAACAAAAACCACCCTACACAACACAACTGCACAACAGTCCTCTCTCTCAATAATCTCCCTAAATGTTAATGGCCTAAACTCCCCAATTAAAAGACGCATAGTAGAGAACTGGATTAGGAAAAATAAACCGGACTTCTGCTGTCTACAAGAAACACACCTACAGCTACAGGACAAGCATAGGCTTAGAATAAAAGGATGGAAAGTAATTATTCAAGCCAATGGAAAACAAAAAAGAGCAGGGACAGCCATTCTTATATCAGACCAAATCACTTTCAATCTCAAGAAAGTGATCAGAGATAAAGAGGGTCACTACTTACTGATCAGGGGAACACTAGATCAAGAAACACTAACCCTGGTCAATATCTATGCACCTAATGTAGAGTCAGCAAAATATGTGAGGCAACTGCTCGTAAACCTGGAGAAACACATGAAGGGAAATGTGATAATAGTAGGGGACCTCAATACTCCACTATCACCACTGGACAGATCCACCAAACAGAAAAATAGCAAAGAAATAAGAGCTCTGAATGAAAAATTAGAAGATTTAGGACTAATAGACTTATATAGAGCCCTCCACCCTCAGAAAACAGAATACACATTCTTCTCAAGTCCACATGGAACCTTCTCCAGAATAGACCATGTCTTAGGAAACAAAGCCAACCTATATAAGACCATGAAGGTAAGGATCATTAGAAGTACCCTTTCAGATCACTATGCAACAGAGCTCAAAATTGGGGTCAAGAAGAAGCAATGGAGAAAAACTAATACCTGGAGATTAAACAACATGCTGCTCAACAACAGCTGGATCAAAGAGCAACTCAAGGAAGAAATAAAAAGATTCCTTGAGACAAATGATAATGAAGAGACAACATGTCAAAATTTATGGGACACAGCAAAAGCAATAATTAGGGGGAAACTCATAGCAATACAGGCCTATGTCAAGAAACAGGAAAATAACAAAACCAACAGTTTAAAAGATCACCTCAAAGAATTGGAACAACAGCAACAGAGAAACCCAACAACAACCAGAAGGCAAGAAATAATAAAAACCAGAGCAGAAATAAACAGCATAGAAACTAAGAAAACAATACAAAAAATCAATGAGACCAGGAGTTGGTTTTTCGAAAAAATAAACAAGATAGACAAACCACTGGCAAAACTCACCAAAAAAAAAGAGGGAAAACACCCAAATCAGTAGTATCACAAATGAAAGGGGAGAGATTACAACAGAACCCCAAGAAAATGGGGCCCAGAGAGATAGCACAGCCTCGTTTGCCTTGCAAGGCAGGACCAAAGGTGGTTGGTTCGAATCCCGGTGTCCCATATGGTCCCCCGTGCCTGCCAGGAGCTATTTCTGAGCAGACAGCCAGGAGTAACCCCTGAGCACTGCCGGGTGTGGCCCAAAAACCAAAAAAAAAAAAGAACCCCAAGAAATACAACATATCATGAGATCATATTATGAGCAACTCTACTCAGCTAGGATAGAGAACCCAGGAGAAATCGACAGATTCCTGGAGAAAAACCCTCTTCCAAGACTGGACAAAGAAGAACTAGAAAGCCTAAACAGACCAATCACCTCAGAGGAAATTGAAGATGTAATTAAAAAACTCCCTAAAAACAAAAGCCCAGGCCCAGACGGATTTACAGGTGAATTCTACCAAACATTCCGAGAAGATTTACTACCACTTTTTCATAGGCTCTTCCAAACCATAGAAAAATCAGGAATCCTTCCTAACTCCTTCTATGAGGCAAATATCACACTCATCCCCAAAGATGGCAAAGACACCACTAAGAAAGAAAACTACAGACCAATCTCACTAATGAACATAGATGCAAAGATACTCAACAAAATCTTAGCAAACCGAATCCAGCTCTTCATCAAAAAGATCATACATCATGACCAAGTGGGATTCATACCAGGAATGCAAGGTTGGTTCAACATACGCAAATCAATCAACATTATACATCACATCAACAACAAGAAAAACAAAAACCACATGATCATATCAATCGATGCAGAGAAGGCGTTTGACAAAATCCAACACCCTTTCATGTTAAAGACACTCAGCAAAATAGGGTTAGAAGGAACCTTCCTCAAGATAGTTACAGCTATTTATGAAAAGCCTACAGCCAACATTATACTTAATGGCGAGAAACTAGAAGCATTCCCACTAAGGTCAGGAACTAGGCAAGGCTGTCAACTCTCTCCACTCTTATTCAATATAACCTTAGAAGTCCTAGCAATAGCAATTCGACAAGAGAAGGGAATCAAAGGAATCCAAATTGGGAAAGAGGAACACAAACTATCTCTATTTGCAGATGATATGATGATATACATCGAAAACCCCAAAGAGTCCACAGTAAAACTCCTAGAAACAATTAACCAATACAGCAAAGTGGCTGGATACAAAGTCAATACACAAAAGACAGTAGCGTTTCTATATACAAACAACGAAGTCGAGGAGAGAGAGATTAAAAATACAATACCATTTAAAATAGTATCAAAAAATATCAGGTACCTAGGAATCAACCTTACAAGGGAAGTGAAAGATCTATACCAGGAAAACTTCAAAAACGCTTCAGAAAGAAATTGAAGACGATCTAAAGAAATGGAAGAACATCCCATGCTCATGGATAGGTAGAATTAACATAATCAAAATGACTATCCTACCCAAACTACTATATAGATTTAATGCAATCCCTATCCAAATCCAGACACCATTCTTTAAAGAAATAGAACAATCAGTCACAAAATTTATCTGGAACCACAAAAGACCCAGGATAGCCAAACACATACTGAAAAACAAAAAGCTGGGAGGCATCTCCTTACCTAACTTGAAACTATACTATAAAGCTATAGTAATCAAAACAGCATGGTACTGGAACAGAAACAGGACCTCAGACCAGTGGGTCAGAACAGAATTCCCAGACATAAACCCCAAAATATACAGCCAAATAATATTTGACAAAAGAGGCAAGGATCTGAAGTGGAACAAAGGAAGTCTATTCAACAAATGGTGTTGGTACAACTGGAAAACCACATGTACGAAAGTGAAGATTGACCCATACCTCACCCCTTATACAAAAGTTAACTCAAAATGGATCAAAGACCTTGAAATCAGACCCGAATCTATAAAGTTTATCGAGAATAAAATAGGCAGAACACTCGAAGACCTATATATCAAAAAGGTCTTTGAGAATGGAGCACCAATGGCAATAACGTTAGCATCAAATATAAACAAATGGGACTACATCAAACTAAAAAGCTTTTGCATGGCAAAAGAAACCCTACTTAACGCAAAAAGACAGTTAACAGAATGGGAAAATATCTTTTCACTCGATATATCAGATAAAGGGCTGATATCTAGAACATACAAAGCACTCAGAAAGCTGAGCCCCCCAAAACCAAATAAAGCCATAAAAAAATGGGGAGATGAAATGAATAGACACTTCTCTGAGGAAGACAGAAGGATGGCCAACAAACACATGAAAACATGCTCACCTTCACTCATTATCAGGGAGATCCAAATCAAGACAACAATGAGATACCACCTTACACCAGTGAGGATGGCTCACATCAAAAATAATGGAAACAACCTTTGTTGGCGGGGATGCGGTATGAAAGGAACTCTCATCCACTGCTGGTGGGAATGCCCCCTAGTCCAACACCTATGGAGAAAAGTCTGGAGAGTGCTCAAAGAACTCAGAATTGAGCTGCCATTTGACCCAGCAATTGCGCTCCTAGGCATATACCCCCAAGTTGAAAGGACATTCATTCCAAAATATGTATGCACCCCACTATTTATCGCAGCACTCAGTATAATAGCCAAATCTTGGAACCAACCTCGATGTCCAACAACAGATGAATGGATCATTAAGATGTGGTACATATTCACAATGGAATACTACATGGCAGTCAGAAATGATACAATCACAGACTTTGCAGCAACGTGGATGGACCTAGATCATGTTATGTTAAACGAAGTAAGTCAGAAGACAAAAGATAAACACAGAATGGTAGCACTATTCTGAAGCACCTAGAACATATATTATATACACAACTAATACCTAACAACCAAATAAAAGGGTTTAACAGGGTAGAATCTCCAAACACTGTAATAGTCAACATATACTTGGGAGCAGTGTCCAAAATACATGAAAAAGGAACAACACGAACTCTTAACTACACATTATACCACAAAGAAAACAACAACAAAAGAAACAGCAACATAGAGAGAACAGGTAGGTAATCAGACTTCTACAACAAAGGCCCACAATAATCCCTTAGAGATCGTATACAGGAACAGAAGTATAGAACACCATGGGAAATCACTGACTGCAATGGAAACATACCATAACACTATGTTTTAATGCCTTTATCTTACTATATTTTAAATAACCTCTCAGCTTTTCTGTTCACAGGCGCCCTTGGATACAAAGGGCGGACAAACTAAGATGGCAACTCGGGATACCACGCGAGATACCATACCTTGCTTGCAATACGAGATGGCCCCGAGAAAACTCTTTGACATACACTTTATCTCTAGGTTACACCTTCTTTTAGGAACTGAAGCACGTGACCAGTCAGACCATCGAAGCAGTAACTGAGACGTACAGACTTAAACTACAGGCTCTACTTTTTTTAATTTTTTCTCTTTTCCCCCTTTCACATTTCTCTTTTCTATTCTTCTCTTTGCTTTTTTTCCCTTTCTCTTCTCCCTTTCTTTCTAAGCTATTTTCTCTTTTCTCTCCCTTCATACCCCTCCCATATACCTTCCCCTTTCTCCCCTCCAGAAATCCAAGTATCCCTTCACCCCCCAATCCCATCCAGATCTCCCACCATATTGAAACTCTTCACCCTCAGTCCTTAATCTATTAGGCATCAAGATCGACCTCCTACCCAACGAACCAGTACCCAGCACCCAGGCGAGGGGACACCCAGTCAAACCCACACCTCGTCTCCTGCAAGAAAAGACAGCCAACTCCCCTGCGGACTCATGATGCGAGGCCCTCCATACCAACTCCCCCTAATGTGGACTGTTTCTTGAAACTGGACCTAGGTCCAAAAGTATCCCCAAAGCAAGAACTCTTCCAAGACCTCCTTGCCGCAAATTTTTACCAATCTGAAGAAGGTCAGGGGTGTGATATAAAGATGCCTGGGAACCCATGCACCACAAGAAAAACCCAAAAGACAATGGGAAAAACTGTACTTCCAACATAGGCATAAGACCTGTAATATAGCACCGCTTTACCTGCTTTCCCCCAAATGTAAGATAGTCTTTTGCACCACTTTGGTCCTTTAAAAACTTCGCTAACTCATTTTATTTCTTTTCTTTTCTTTTCTTTTTTTTTTATTTTTTTTAAAATTAATTAAGTTATTTTTTTAAATGTCTGTCCTACGTATACATTTATGAGCTGATACATTTTTATTCCTTTTTTTTTATCATTTTTGGGTATGTGACCTGTTTCTGTTATCCCCTCTGTCCACCCCCAAATACACCGACAATATAAGGTAGCACCGTTTCTCCCTGCAAAGGCACACTAAATAAAGGGGAAATCTTACATTAAAAAAAGAGCTCTTGTCTACTAGAGATAAGAACTCATAGTTGTTTACAATACAGGGATATCTCCTACCCTGAAAATATGTCATGTGGAATCAACTTAGACTTCAGGTGATTAGATACCATTCAGCCAGCCTTGAACCCTGGACCCCAGACATAGAAATGGCACAGTTCCTCACAACAGCTACAAGAAACAAATCCCAGCCAGGACAGCCTTAATACTGTGGGGCCACCAACAAGGACCAGCTCTAACATGATATCCTGACAACGAGGAAAATGTGAACAACCTGACCTTAGAACAGATTAGCCTACCTTACCAGCCAATGACAAGACAAAACCAGAAGACTTGTCACCCTTTGGTAGGTCCAAAAGCCAAGATCGTGAGTTATAGAGGACTGGCTGCTAGAACCATGACCAGACTGTATATATCTTGGGACCAATAAAAAAGCCCTAGTTTGGGGTTTGAACTATGCCTTGCACAATACTTATGATCCCCAGTTCCAAAGGTCTGGCAGAGACAATTGTAACGGAATGGGGCTTCGGGAAGCACAAAGAAAGACGCTATCCTAGGCGCCATCCCAGGTTCAACACAGACCAAGATCTCCAACCACAGAAGATGGATTAAAATGACACTGAAGGAACGGAACCTCAAGAACCACAAAGACTGACTTCATCATAAGTCCCACCTCAGGATCCGTGCAGATACAGAGACCTCTAAACACAGAGGTCTGATTGTATCACACAGGACAGGGCAGAAGTCTTCCACACACCACAAAAGCACCACCGGGAAAATAAATGATCCTGAGCAGAGTCTATAGTTGATCCCATGACAATATACTCCAAGGACAGAGAAACCCCATATTTCTTAGGCCAAGTGAATTCTTCTTTGAATGACCCCAATATTTACTGTGCCAGGGCAGGAGGGAAAAAACAAAAATAAAAAAAGTACAAAACCTCGGTTATTTTTTTATATATATATTATTTTTTATCTTCATTTATTATTATTATTATTATTATTATTATTATTATTATTATTATTTACCTACCTATCTTTGGTAGATTTCTCTGTTTGGGTGTGATTATTGAAATTGTTGTCCCCAATTATACTTTTTTTTTTCTCTTCTTTTCTTTCCTTTCTTTATGTGCTATGCCATGTTTCTTATTTCAAGACCATAGCGGTTTTCGTTTTGATTTGTTTTTGTTTGTTTCTTTTTTGTTTTTGTTTTTGTTTGTCTGTTTTTCTTTGTTTTTTTTTTTTTTCGTTTGCTTGTTTTTTTGTGGTGCTAATCGATATAGCCGAAATCCTCACTGGATATTTGACACTTCTTTTGGTATGGGGGGAGTGTTTCACCTTCTTTATCTCCTTGATCTCTCAAAGCGTTGATGAGAGCCCCTAGAAGGATTCCGCACATTTTCGGCATATTAGTCTCTTACCCCAGCTTATTTCTTTTCTCGTTTCAAACAAAACCATGCATCTTGAACTAACTAGTCCTACCTCCAGTTAGAGGGGGAAATAAGGGAGACATCAAGACCAAACAGGTGCAAGACTACTAGGTAGTGGGTCAGATACAGAGGGGACCACATATTCTAGCCACCCTAAGGGTGAGGGAAGAGGAAATGGGAGGGAGGACAAAAATGGAGGTATAGGTAAAGACAATCTGGTGATGGGAATCCCCCTTGCTTTTATGTAAATATGTACCTAAAATAATATTGTCAACAATATGTAAGCCACGATGATCAAAATAAAAATCATATTAAAAAAATTTAAATGCATTTATACAGAAAATTATTATAAACAACAAAAAATAATTTTCAGAAATATATTTTTGAAATGTATTTTCATGTATATTCATATGAAAATATAAATACATATTTTAAATATATAATATTTAAATATATTTTTAATATACAAATGAAATAAATATTTGAATATATCTATATAAATATATTTTATTTATTTAATAATAATATGTTTAATGTATTTATTTAAATATAAATATATAAAATAAAACTTATTAAGTGTTCGAATTAACCAACTCGTTTTTCCATTGAGATTACTGTCATTTTATATTTCTTAAACATTTAAAAAAGAAAATCAAAAACAGGCACGAATTAAAATAAAAAAATTAATGAATATGACATTAACTTATTCCTATACTTTAGCATTTTATTAGATATCTTCTAATGGTGAAGTAAGCAACAATTTTTAATTTCTTCATAGGTTTTTAGCTATCTAAATAGATTCAGAGTCTCAAAGACAGAAAATGATTTTATTACATAGGAGGGTTTGAGTTTGTTTGTAAAACTGTAATGCTTATATGAATTGGGACTAAAGCATCCCCCACTATATCCACCACCAATGTGTCAAATACATCTGCACAGTTCTAGCCTGCACCCCTCCTTCACTCTTCAGTAACCTCAGTTTCCCTGGAAGAGTCGGGATTTGTCTTTATTGACTTTTTCCTCTTCCCTTACTTTTGTTATATACCACATATGAGTTAAATCACACAGTATTTTATCTTTTTCCTTCCTTTGACTTATCTTTCATTTTATGCAGCATGGTTCCCTCCATATCTATCCATGACAGACCGAAAGCAATGCTCAATCATTCATTTATAGTAGATAATTATATTCCATTGTGTATATATACTACATCTTCTGTAGCTATTTACTGTTATTATGCCCTTGAGTTATTTTCAAATGACTAGTGTAAACAGTGCTGCAAACAACATAGGTACATAAATAATCTCTTCAGATTAGAAAAAAAAAAACATTCTTTTTGATTCACTGTAGCAATTACTATAAATTCCAGTAGGTCAAACCATTGAGAAAATCTATATAATTATGAACTAGATCCCATATCAAATGTTGGCAAGTAAATGAAGTGCATAGAACTCTGAGTTTTTACAGGAAAGAATAAAAATAAAAACTCTTTTGCAAACAATATAATTACAAAACTGAAAAAGAGTATAGATATCCTATGATTCAAAAAAATATTACTCACATATCGGTATGATTATGATTATGATATAATCAGTAAATATGCATGTTACTTAAATTTTTTTCACCAGCCCTGAGACTTCTCAACCCTAACCTCTTCCTCTTCTATATAACTATATACCAGTGCCCTATGTACTGCCAGCAGAAAAAAAAATAACTCTAAAGATTAGTAATAACTTGCTTGGGCAATTTAGTGCAATTGAGTGTCTTCATTTGCATAAAGCATGGGATAGAGATCTTTATATGTTACCAGTATTAAGTTAATGTAGATATGTATCATTGAGATTAAATAAGAGAACTTTTATAAAATAGATGTTTCAATTAAAAAATTTCATAGTTCTCCTTCCAATAAGAAATAGCATTTCTGTGATCTTTACCTTCTTTTTCTAACAGAAATCCTGGCTCTTCCCTAAGCATTCTTTCTCCTGCATTCATCTCAAGCATAGGCTTTCTGTCAAAACATTTATGCAAAGAAGCTTGAAAGAGGTGTATGTCGCTCCTTGCTTCTCATTGACTTTCCTCTTCTCATTATACTCTTCTCTGTCATAAAACTTCCTAATTTGGCATCTCATCAGGCTATATCACTATAAACCTTGATGTCATCTACTGATGTCTGAGTCATTATTACTCATTTCTTAACAATTTAGTTCCCAGTTCACAATAATTTTCTAAAACACAAACCCAACCTCAATTTTTTTCTAATTCAATCGATACCTTGAAAGGTCTTCCAATATCTTGGCCTCTATGAATGTCTTATCTTCAGTAATCAGGTCCTGTATCCTTTAATAGTCACTTACTCCCCATGTGAAACCATACGAAATGGAAGTTTAAAGGCTGACTACTCCCTATTTCTTATCTTCACCCATTCTTTCCAGTACAATGTACTCCAACAATGCTTAGACATTTCCAGAGTATCAGTCTTCCTATTTTTCACTGTCCTTGGCCCTTTTAATAATTTTCAATCCTCCTTGATATTTGATGATAAATCATAATAATAATTTTCTTGCCTATGTCCTTCATCAGGTTAACCAGTCTTCACCCTAAGCAATGATAGCCTCCTCTTTTCCATGTCAAAGACACACCTAGGAGGGAAGAGTTTCTAGATAGATTCTTTGCCTTTGCTCCCTCACCCCTCAACCATGGGAATAGTCTTTATTTCTCAATAAATGCTGTAATATCAGCTGGCCTCTTCTTCTTGCTCCACAAGATAGGAAGGTTCCCAGACACGTTTTTCATCCTCATCTGACTTATTTGGATTATTTCCTGTGGTGTCCTTGCTCCAGACCCGCTCTCCTGGTGTGGGATCTTACAGTTCTTAACTCATTTCCTCTGTCACTCCCATCCTTTCTCACCTGGATTGTTTCACCCATTTTCTAACAAGTTCTCCAGATTATATATTTATGCACCAGTTGTTTGTACTCAGCTGAGCAATCAGAAGGATTCCTCAAAGCTGTAAATAAGGGAGGCTCTGAGTAGGTGAGTGGGGCACTGCTTTACGCTAGCATCCCATTTACTTCCCCAAGCACTCCCAGAAGTAATTCTTGGGCATAAGAGTTATTCTGAACATTGCCAGGAATGGCCCAGAAAGGCCCCCCAAAATTAAAACTTTTAATGATTTCCCTCTGAGAAGAAACTCCAAAGTGTAAAAGGGACATTTATATAGAAACAATAATACTACTTTTCTGTTCATTTACTCCAGTTCAGCTTCACTAATCTATATTTCACATCTATCAGAAATATCACTGCCTCAGGACCAGAGAAATAGCAAAGTGGATAGGGCATTATCTGCACACAGTTGACCCAGGTTCAATCTCCAGTATATCATAAGGTCCCCCAAGCCTGTCAGGAGTGATTTCTGAGCACAGAACCAGGAGTAACCCCTAAATGATACACAGTGTGGCCCAAAATCAAACAAAAATGAAATATCACACCCAAATACATTATCTCATCTTCTCTAACATGCCTATTCTAGATATAGCCTCCATGACTTCTTCCTTTGCACTCTAGTTTTATTCAAATATTCCTTATTGAATGAGACTTATCCTAGAGTCCTATTTAAAATACAACCTAGCAACCTGATCCTCCACATTCTGCTCTGTCTTATTATGTTACTTTGAACCATCTTCTATACTTTCTATTAAATTTACTTATTGTTCTTTCCAATCCTCCTTATAATTTAGACATTGATGGACAAAGGCATATTTGTTCTCTTACATCCTAAGATAGTTAATAGTTAATACAATAGCTATTAATTGTATTAGCAATAGCTAATAACAAAGTTGATTTTAAAAAAACTGTTAAAATAAGTAAAACGTAAAATATGTTTTTGTGGGTAACTTTCTGAATTTGAGCATAACTAGAATGCAAATTTAATCCAAATTTTCCAGTTCCAGGCCCAAGAGATAATACAGCGAATAGTACTAGATAGACAATACTTAATAGACTGCTTTGCATGCAGCCCACCTAGGTTCAATCCCTGGGACCAATATGGTACTCCAAATCCCACCAGGAGTGTTCTCAGAGCAGAGTCATGAGTACCATGAGCAAAGCAGAGTGTGGCCCAAACAGCAAGAATACTTTTGGATTCCTCACTTGCATTCTTTCCATAGAAAGTTGCCTTAAAGCAAATAGAAAATCCCTAATTTACACATTATGTTAAGTTTTAAAAGATAATTTATATATATATATATATATGTTGTGAAACAAGATGGGTTTTATTGTATAAAATTTATTTAGAAGAATGTAAGGGGAAAAGAGAAAAATATTTGTTCAAGAGACAGCACTGGTTTCTCCAGAATAGAAAAATACAACAGCAAAGAGACATAGTGACAAGTATAAACAAATATGTTCAAGGAGAATTCGGGCCTGAGAGGGCAAACCAGCAAGAAAAGAGACTTAATAAAAGAACATGGCTTGAAAAAACAAGCTTAAAGGTAATTTTTACATATTCTCCTCAGAATTTAAAAAAATGTATTATTTTATTTTATTTTACAGGGTTGGGAATTGAGCTTAAGAACTCACACATAGAAAGCAGTTGCCCTACCACAAATCCACATATTGAGCCCTTAAATATCCTCATTTTGAGGCCTAAGAGAGAGTACAACAGATAAGGCATTTGCCTGGCATGCAGCAGAGCGGTTCAATCCCTGGCATCTCAGATTGTTCCCCCAGGAATGATTCCTGAGTGCAGAGCCAGGAGTAACCCAGGGATGGCCAAAAGTCAAAAAAAGAAAAGAAAAAAATAACTCTATAAAGGTGAATTTAGTTTACACTTATCTAAAGTAAAACATATTATAATTAGATATCAACAAGCTAAAGTATATCCATATAATTAAGCAGAAATATAAAATGCATGAAATTTTTGAGACGTGATTAATATGTCTATAACAGCATTCTTCAACCTTTCTACACCTGACCATTCACACCTGTCCTGTCCATATACACACCCTTGGGCCAGCTGTTATAACCAAAGTGAGTGATTTTTAATCTTCCTACCCTGTAGCCAGCACTGGGATGTTGACCGACAGTTAAAGACCGATTGTCTATAATCTTGAGCTTGTCAATATCCAAATTCATCCAATTGTAGATATTAAATATATACAGTTTTTATGTACCAACTATTCCATGGTAAATCTTTTTTTAATTAAACAAATTTCATAAAGGTAGTATTTTATCACAATAATATAAAAACTTGAAAGCAACCATATTTAATTAAAGAAAGTGAGAAGGTAGAAGCTTTGATGTCAATTCTGAAGGGGAGCTCAAGGCCTTTTCAAGGTTATTAGAAATGCAGTCTTTGTTATAACGATTTCCACTTCAAAGCATGCCTTCCCTTATCCCTCTTACAAGTGGATCACCAGAACAGCTCTTATGCCTCAAGTTCACAGACAGGTTCTTTTCAATATTTCTAAATGAAATAAAGAGATACTAGAAAAGGTGAAGGAGAGCTGGTATTTTTAATATTACTAAGCAACAGCTCGAAAGAGGAGGAGGAGGAGGACAAAAAAGGTGTTAAAAAAAAAAAAAAAGAAATCTTCACTTGAGCTGAAAATAGCTGTATTGTAAAAGAAAAGGAAGCATCCAGTCTGCTCAAACAGGAGTGGAGAGCAAGAAAAGACAGCATTGCCAAGTCTGCTGAAAAATGTGATGTGTGTAAATTGTCTTTAAGATAAGAAGAGGAAGCAAGATAACTGTTCAATTATTGAATCGATGACAAAGTAAATGAATTCAGAAGCCATGAGTTTATAACTCCAGGGTTGCTAGATGACTGGGAAGATATCCATCCTTGATGGTCAGTCACAATGGTTACCTTTCAAGGACCCTCATTTTGTTTTGCCTCCATCTTATTCTTGTTCTTTTCCCAATCAACCCTGAAATAAAGTAAACTGTGATTTCAGAACAGTTATGTTCCTGAAAATTTACAGACACGGTAATTTAATGTAAAATTTTGAAAAAATACATGTACCAGTTATATTTATATACATTTATATATTTATAAGATTATATGTAGTATTAATATTGATATATATTTATAAATATTGTATATTTATATAGCACTTTTCAGCTTACTAGAAAATTTAGGTTTCAGAAGCTATGTGTTATTTCTCCTATAGATGACTTAGTCTAAGATATTTATTTTAAAAAAAAGAAAAATAAGATCTGGAGATGGAAAAAGATTTGCCCAAGGTCACAGAGCTGAAGTAGAAGGCAAATTCCTCAGTCCATCCTGCTTTCTTTCATTAATTCTCACACATAAATTGGGCAAGCATAAATAAAAGTGAAGGTTTAGGGACTGGAGAGATACCACAGTGGTAAGGCATTTTCCTTGCACAGAGCCAAGCCAGGACAGACCTGAATTCAATTCCCGGCATCCTATATGATCTTCCTGAACCTGCCAGGAGCAACTTCTGAGTGTAGAACACTAGAGGTGTGGCCCAAAAACAAAACAAACAAAAAAGTGACGTGGAAATAGGTCAATTGCCCTAACTTGCATAACCCAATTCCATTTTATCATGATTTGATAGGTATATTGCTAACAGAAATCATGCTGAAAAAAAAATTAAAGAAAAAAGAAAAAAACGTCAAAAGAACAGGTATAGGATATATATTTCCAAATCATTGGCATTTTAATATTTGTTTTTGTTATTTTCATATCAACTTTAGGCAGGAAAATAAGCCTGTTTTCTTTTTTTTTTACTACCACTAGGATTCATACTAAAGGTTTGTTATTGTATTTTTTCCTCTTAATTTATAAAACCAAGTATTATTCTCTCTCGGATGATTTAGCATAAAATGAAATGTAAACTGATAAAAGGAATATTGATTAGATTCTAAATTTCCTTCCACTTAATGATGTTTTTATTTGTAAACAATATATAGAGTATTTTAAAGTTTATCATTTTTTTAAAGACTCTTTTCCTTTTCTATTTTTCAAATCGTCCTTTCTAATTCTTCAGTGCTTTTTGTTGACCAGGCAATCAGGATTGTGAAGCACTCCCTCTGGTGGTGGATAAACTATCATACTTTTAAATCAAGGAGATGCTATCAATTATGTGAATGTCTAATTTTACTTAGAGAAATGAAATCTATTAAATCACAAGTGATTAATTTTTCAAAAAACTATCAAGTTATATTCTATGCCCTTAAAATTATAAAGAAAATGATTTAAAAGCCAAAGAGACTGAAATTGATTAAGATTCACATTTAATTCAGTACTTTACATTTACTTCCTATGGATTGAAATCTATGAAGAGAAAATAAAATCACCTAGATAGAACTACATTCATTCTTCATATCATTCTCCATTCTTCGTTCTTCCACATTTCATCAAGCAAACTATCAATTGTTTATGAATTCTGAAATAACCACTGCAAACAGAAGTCACCAAACTCAGTGATCAATAAACATATACTTTTTCCTCCCACATTTCTGACTCATTTTCAATTAAAACGCCTCATAAAGTTCCTCATAAACTTATCTAAATATCTTCTTGTAAGGCACAGAGAGAAGACAGCTCTAGCTCACTACAATACCTGATTACAAGTGTGTGTTTTAGACTTAGGCAAGTTACTGACTTGGTGACTATGTATTTAGATAATATTTCTTACTTCTTAAATTTGTTTCCTGGACTAAATAGACAATACATATTCCTTATTGCAGAGGACTGAAAAATAGGTCTTGCCCAAAAAGCATGACAGGCATTGAAGTAACCTAGAAAAAGGTGATAACTCCCTGTCCTGAGTGATCCATCATCTGATCACATTGAAAGAAGCCCCACAAATTAAAAGGTGAATTTAAAATAGAAAACAAAGCAAAACAAAAAAAGAAAAACCACCCAATTCTCCTGAACAGAAACTATTAAAATATATGAAGTTTTTTCTCTTTTCTTGTCCTTCCTTACAATCAAAGATAAAAAATGGCTAAACCTCAACAGTTTGTTTAGATTTGCAGAGTAAGAAGCAGGGTGCCTCAGAAGACTTCCACTCATATGGGAAGTTTCTCACCACCTCTGTGCCCATTACTATGCAAAATTTACCTGTTCTGTTTTCTTCTATGAACTTTTCTTTAGGGATATTAGGCAAAAATGCTCTTGGCCATGAGATCCCTATCTTCCAACCTGACAGTTTATGGCTGAATCAAGCTCTTTTCTCAGCCTGTAATCATGTCTATCAATCGATTGTTCTTCCCAGGTAGCAGAACCTAACCTTACAACCTCTCCTACCTCATCACACCCACCGCCTGCTAAACACCCCAAATCCCTGTGGGCTTTGCACTTTCCCCTTTGACTTGAGTATATTTTTAGACAGAGAGTAATATGATCTGTTTCACAGGCCAGTTAAGACTCTTTAAATACCACCACAACTAACGCATCTTCCCAGATGACCCTGCACAAAATCATATCCCTTGACCCTGCTCTTTTTCCTGCTCGTTATGACTTTCTATTACTATAGGGAATCTGTTTAAACCTTATCTTCCCACTAGGAGGCAGGAGCTTTACTAAATTTGTTTTACAGCTATGTTCATAATGACTGCAAAAGTACCCAGTTTATTGTAGTTTTTGCTAAATGAGTAAAATATAAATGAAATTATCATAGATGTTACAGATATTATTTCTGCTTTGAATAAGAGAATGGTCAAATAAATTGGTGCTTGGTATGTGACCATTACAATCCACTCTAGGGTTTCTATAAGGAAAATCATCTCATGCAAACAGACCTTGCCTCTTCCTATTGGTTGCTTTTTAAAATCCTCAGAATAACTTTTTGAAGAGGAATAAATTATAAATAATTTGTCTATGTGGATTTTGAGGACACTGCCAGGATAAGAAAAAAATACCCTTCCTTACCCTTCTTGGTTCTGCAGAGACACAGAGACTAAAAATAATCAAACAAGCACATATCAGATTGACAGGAGAAAATACAAGGAGACATTTATTAGTAAAATGCACCTCCTATCTGCATGAGAGAGACCCAGTAAGCTAAGTGAGTGAACTAAGTAACTCACTCACCCACATGTTTTTCAAATAGCTTAAAAACCCTTATGGAAGACAAAGGGGGGGGGGAGACAGGAGTATCAATTAGGGTGGTTACTAAAGTAGGCACAGTCAAACAAAGGTATGCATATTTAAGTTCTCCCTTCTCTGAAATAAAAAATACAAAGAGATCAGATCTTTTCTGGTAAGAGGGGGAGCCCCCAGAGAGAGCTCTTCCTTTGTACATGTAAATGTCTTTTTCTAAATCCACCTCCACTCCAACTTCAGAGACCTTCTACGGAATCAGCCTACCACTTTTTGTAGGGTGGGAGACTTTTGTTCTCCAACAACATCATGAAAAGGTTTGATAAAACATTTAAGGTACTCAATGCATTGCCACATAAAATATTATTTTTCTCGTTTACTGTCTTCTTGTCATTATTTTTCCTTTCCCTTCCTTTTTGTTAGTTTTTACAACTATTTCGATCTGTCTCTCTTCTCTCTCTCAATCTCTATCTCTCTCTCTCTCTCTCTCTCTCTCTCACACACACACACACACACACACACACACACGGTTGTGGTGCTCACTCACTTGGCTGCAGTGCTCACCCACCATGGTACCCATTTATTTCTGGTGTTTGAGTACATTCTGGTTATAGTGTTCACCACCATGCTGCTTGGGAGTTGAACTACTGACTGCTGTGCTCACACATCCTCTTGCCTTTGTTCTCACCTTTTGTGGCAATAATTGTATATACCATTGGGCTTACCAGAGTTCCAGATAGCACAGCTAGCAGGACCATCCTTGCCCAGTACATGCACATGACAACTGCAATCCAATCCTAGCCAAAGATTCATTATCTGGAGTCTTTATTAAACATTTTAAAAACAAATTAAAAGAAATAGACAGTGAATAAAGATCTTGCCTTGTACACAACTGACTAGATTCAATCCCCAGCACCAATATGGTCCCCAAGTACTGCTAAGAGTGATTCCTGATTACAGAACCAGGAATAAGCCCTGAGTACCACTGAGTGTGAATGAAAAAAAATAAATAAATAAAAACAATAAAACAAAATATAGCAGTAAAAGGTAACTCCAAATATACATTATAAAAAATTATATGGCATTTTTCTGGTTCTACACACTTTTTCTTTTTTCACATTCAACGTTATTTTTTTTCCATTGCTCTTCTCCTCCCCAAACATTGTTCTTGAGATGATGAGATCTCACCCTTCATTTTACTTTTGACACTATTTATTTATTTTTTACTGTAAATATTCATTTTATTTACAAATCAGACCCTAAGTTACACCCTTTGCCAGGTCTTTTGTTTTTCTTTTCATTTGCTTATTTGTGAGGGAAAAGGGACTCCCAAGTGCCTCTTGTAATTCTCTTACAAATAACTCTTGTAATTCTTTTTTTTAATATAATTTTTGTTTTAATTATAGTGGCTTACATATCGTTCACAGTAATATTTCAGGTACATATTTACATTGAATCAGGGGAATTCCCACCACCAAATTGTCCTCCCACATCTGCTCCCATCCTGCCTCCCATATCCTCCACTCTCCCCCCAGGGGCTGCTAGAATGCGTGGTCCCTTCTGTGTCTAGTTTATTACTTAGTGGTCTCTTCCCCCCCTCCCTGCATAAACACAGTAAATATTGGGGTCATTCAAAATGGAAATCCCCTTGGCCTAAGAGGCACTATTTATTTTGATGCTTGTCAGGATTCACTATTTCAGTTGTGGTTCTCACATACATTTTGGTTGCGGTTCTTACACATATAGACATTTTTTTTTAGTGTACTAGAGATCATACACTTATTTTGGCTCCAGGAATCATAAATGGAATGACACCTGAATTGTATTTGATGTGAGAAATAGTGGCAAGGACTAAATTCACTGGGCTATCGAAGTGCATTCATCCCCATAATCCACTTTCTGTGAAGGCTATGGGAACTTTAATATCTAGTCCTTATAGAATAATCATATTGGATGTACAAATTTAAGATCTGTATAACCTTTTAAAAAATAAAAAATTAGTTAAAAATAAAACAGAAGGCTCAGGGATTCAGTACAATAGATAAAGGGCATGCTATCTATAGACCCTTATCAGGTTCAATCCTAGACATCACAAATATGCCTCCTGAGCATATTTGGACTTCTGGAGTGTGAGTGTGGTAGACCTTAGCAGTATAAATCCTGAGCAGCACAGCACCCTCAAATCATTGAGAGCAGCTCCCCAAAGCCCACAAAGCAGTGTTCGGGAGGCCCCCAAATAAAGAAATAATAAATTAGGGGCATATAATGAAAACCAAAACATGATAGTTATCCTACTAATCATTAAATAATCATGTTGTGCTGCATGTCTTGCAGATGTAAAGGCCTAGGTTTGATTGCTTGCATCATACATTGACACAAAAGGCCAAAGAGATAGGACAACTATCTGTCCTGCACAGAGTCAACCATAGTTCAATCCCTGGCACCATACCATCTTCCCAAGTAACTAATCTCAGATTCATGAAAAAAACCTAAGTGCCACCAGATGTTATTTGTACCTCCACTCAAAAGAAAAAAAAATGAAAAAAGATTTCATGCTATGGGCTAAAGAGATAGTCTTGGACGTTAAAGTTGCTTGCATTGCAGACAACCAAACTGGATTTGTTCTCCAGAACCACATATGGAGACCACCAAAATTGATTCCTGAGCAAAGATCCAGGAGTAATCCCTAAGCAGTGTCAGGTATGGTCCAACACTCAACCATTTTTCCCCCATAACTCCTCCACAAATGAAATCTTAGGTTCACAGATATAGTTCAAAGAGGAAGACTGCATTCCTGGCATGCATGATGGCCAAGTTCAATCCTTGACACTTTATACTCATCACCTTTTCTGACCACCACCAAGTATAGTTCTGATGCCACCAATACCCTAAGCATTTAGCTTCACTTATAGGATGAGTGCCCTCTAATCCTTCTCATTCCACATTAGTGGTGATTCTAGAGATTCCCCAGCCCCTCCTGGCCCAAGCACCAGAGTCAGATAACACAGCTGGGCATTACTGCCAGAAATGGCTACAAGCACCACAGACTAAGGACCCTGTGATGAGATGTTTGAGCTGAACTCTGACCTGCTATTACCTGTCCCATGATTTTCCTATTAAAATAAAATTTCTTACCCCAAATAATAAATTCCTTCTGTTTTTCTCTTCAAAATTTGATGAGAAAACTTTAGTAAGAAAGTAGTATCAATTACAATAATTCAATATTTGAATAGGTATTTCCATTAGAGCATAAATTAAACTGATATAGACTCTTTAGAGTATCCTTAAAGATGGCTATGGCAAGCCATTATTTTTCCTATTTTATACCATATTTCCCAGCATGCAAAACATCTATGCAAAACCATATATCTGAATCTATAGTTTAAAAACTCATATGTATGTATATAGTTAAAAGCCAAAGAATTCCACTAAGCTTTGAACTAAACCTATTTGCCTCATCTGTGAAGCAGAGCTAAAATACCACATTTGTAAAATGCTTGACTGAATTCCCAGCACATAAATGCTAATAAAAATCATATTGTTTTTATAATTAAATGTTCTTGTCATTTTAGATGTATTCAGCTAGAATATGTAGAAACCTACAAAATCTATAAAAATATGAAGAAATATGTTGGTTGTAGTTTTTTAGTCCTCTCTGGTAGATTTTAAATAAAAGTGACTTAGTAGGGGACAGAGAGATAGTACAGTAGGTAAGCACTTGCCTTGTAGTCAGTTGACTGGGGTTTCATCACCAGCACCCCAAAAGCTCCCCCAAAGCCCTCTAGGATTGATTCAAGTATGGAGTCAGCACAAGTATGAGCACAGCTGGGTCTGACAAAAACAACAAGACAACAAAATGTGATTCAGCAGTCATAAGAGCAAATCTAAGCCTCTTTACATATTTCAGGAAATGGGGAATCATCCTTAAGTGTTCACTAACTATCCTATTGGTAAGTCTGGGACCAGAGCAATAGTACAGCTTATCTTGCATGCAGCCAATTCAGATTCTATCTTGGGCCTCCCAGAACCCCTTCCAGAGTGATTTCTGAGTGAGAGCCGATGTAAGCTTTGAGCACCATCTGGTCTGGCCCAAAAACAAAGAGTAAAAAATAATTCTGTGTATCTCCCAAAGGTAAATTTTTTAAATAAAATACTTTGTCCATAATAGATTTATTATTTGTATTACTTTTATTTCCTTGAGGTAAATATACCTATGGACACCAAGAACAGTACACCATGCATATCACCCTTCTCATACCTCTGAATTTCTAACAAAACAGACTATAAATACTTGTTAGTTTATTTATTTATGGGGGGAAAAGGTTGTCCAATAAAGATTAGAAACTCAGGGGCCACTTTTGATGATACTCAGCCTGAATCATGACCCCAATGGAAAACAGCTCCAACCTAAAGAAATAAATAAATAAATAAATAAATAAAGCACCTAAAATTTAATCTTCCCAATAACAATTAATCAGTATGTGTTTGAACCTATATAGTATTGCAAATTATTTCATAATAAATACACTCAGAAGAGGAGGGAAAAAGTCGTCTTTTCCCCCATCATTGGAAGGTTAGGGGGAAAATCACTTTAATCTAAACCCCTAATGGGATTTGTAGTTTGTAGGAAAGAAGGTAAGTATACTAGTGCTGTAGACAAACATCACCCTGAAATTTAACCAGAGTTCTGAGCCTCCATGCACACTTACACATCCTGCTGATTAAAATGCTAAAAATTAATTCCTTGCCCAAGAGGCATTCATAGTCCCATCTTTAAAATAAAGCATATTCATAATGGGAACATTTAGGTCATCTGCAGCTACTTTCATGTGAATTTACCCTATTATTAAGCATTTGTAGCTTAAAAATGAAGCCCCAGTAAATTCAGTAGCACAAGGCAGCTGGAAAAGGATTAGGTTATAAGTCTATAAATAAGGCAGAATTTTACTACATAAAAATTGCTGAGATAAATTTAAGCTTTGCAGCTAATAAAACTGTGGTGTTTACCGTTAAAAAACCAGCACACCTGAAATCTATGCCAGCTTCAACCCACCTACAAATCTCTACTCATAACATGTTAACAGGTTTGAACTAAGTAGCATCAAAAGGAACACAATTTTCCTGGTTAATATGTTTTAAATGTATATTAAACCAAAAAAAAAAAGGGACTTCCTGTCATTATTACCATTTGAAGCTATAGTAAGTCACAGTATATTTAAAATTCCAACATCTAACTCTTCATGTAAGCACTCCACCTAGAAATTAACCATGTACACACATCATCATCACCACACAGCAAGCTAGCTCTGTTGGACTTACTCTATTTTAAAGAATCATCCAACTCCTAAGGTGTGAATAATGAACTTCATTGTAAGTTGTACTGAGTCACTTAATGAACTGCAATAACATAAAATTACTTTTTAGCAGAAGTCAGGTTGTTTCATTTCATATTCTAACTTATTCACACAACTATTAAGTCTTCAGATCTTGACCATCTTCAGTTAGACATTTGGGAGATGTAATATGATAAATTAAATATGTAGTATGATATGGTAATAATATAAATTCACTTTAAATATGACATCAAAAAATAAAAATACAATTATGTTCTTTCAATGATAATCAAGTGCCAATAATTCCAATTTCATCAACCCTGGTGGTCTTATCAACATATACAGAATGGAAGTAACTAATCTTGGACATAGCTTTCATAAATGGTGTCTGAAACACAGTCGATGATCCTTAAATACTTGATATTTTATTCTTGACTGATAGCTTGGTTAGCAACTATAAAGCAAATTAACCAAATTCTTAAGATTCATAGTATTCCACTGAGTTCTATAAACACAAATTAAAAGTTGAAAGACTATTACATAAAAAATCTTTAATATGTTAGGTCAGAAAATTAAAAAAAATATCCTCAAGGTTACTGTGTACATTTAGCACATAAATTTGGGAAAATTTCACAGTAAGATGCCAATATTCAAACCCCAGCCAACAGTTTATAACCAATGCTGCTTAATCTTTTGTGTTTGCAATCTATAAACCATTTAAAATTATTTTATTATACATATACTTTTCATCTTGGTTACTACACTTACGTATACATAAAGTAACTATACATAAAGTAACATATTCAACTAGCATACATTTTAAACAGAATAATTACATATCAAGCACTAGTCCATATAAATTCCCAGATAAACTGGTAACTCTGGTGAAGAGCCAGATTTTGGAAACCAACCGCTTAATCTAGTTTCCAAATATTGTATCAAAGGCTATGCCAAATTAATTCTGATAATCATGAAGATGATCTATTACATATTTCTTTTTGTCACATACTCAATCTGTAAAAGTTAGCAATTACTTTCAAAATTAAATAAGTCTACATCATAAAATATTTTTCAGGTACCTCTTTTAGCCTTTCATATAAACCCTCTTTGCTCTTCTATATTAGATAATAGGTCTTCATGAGCATGAAACAGTTATCATAACCTCACTTCTCACATCTTGGATGATGAGTTTGCCAATGGACCTTTGATTTATTTGCTGGGGATAATCACATAGAGATATAATAGTTCTTGATTAGCTAGCCTGATATAATAAAAAAAACGCCTAGAAAAAAATGACTCATAGTATTTGGAATAAATCAATTTTCAACTATGTATGAAAATATTATCAACATCAGAAATATTTATTATTTTCCTTTACAATATATAGTTTACAGATGCAAGTTATATAGTGATAAATATTACAGCTAGGTCTCACTCATAATTGGTAATGAAATTGAAGGGTTACTATCTTGCATTGAGTTCCTTTTCTTTAAAGATCTGGTAGTGGAACATCAATTCCTATAATCAGATAATAATTGCGATGGGGGAAGGGACAAATAAAAGAGTAGTGATCAATTTAAGCTGATAGATCACCACAGTTATAAAACAAAGTTAAATTTAAGACAGAAAGTAGAAAAGTAGTTCGCTAGGGCTGAAGAGAGAGGAGAATAGGAAGATACTCTAGTATTAGTTTGGGAGGATGAAATAATTAGAGAAATAATTAGAGATAGATAGTGGTGATAGTTACACAACATTTAGGATTAGTTAATGCCACTGAATTTTACATTTAAAGTTATTAAAGATGACAAGGCCAAGAGATAGTACAAGTACCTGTGCCAAACCCAGTCTAATCCTGGTACCATTTGGTCACCTGAGAATCACTGAGTGCAGTAACAGAGGAAATGGTACCCCAGGTAATCCCTGAAACTACAGAGTCCTCACAGCACTATCTCTTCAGTCCCTCACCAAGGTCAATAATTGTCAAGAGCCCTCCAGGTCTCCTGAGCACATCCTAGGAATTCGTTGTCCTCTACACGTGCACACACACACACACACACACACACACACACACACACACACCCTCAAAAATAAAGTTAAGATGGAAAGTATCATGTTTTGTTTCTATATTTTAACATAAAAAACAAAATACACACATGTCGTAACTCACCCCAGTTTTATTTTTTTAACAAACTAATAGAATATAATTCATTAGGCACCTATGTACAGAGCAGTTAATCCTAAAGCCATTACTGATCTTTACACAGTGGAGAAAGGAAATGCATCAAGAGCACAATGCCCAGTGAAAGAAAGACAATCCCATTTGATTGTGACACATCATTTTCTGACTGGCAAGAAATCTCAAGGATACTGACAGTTCATTTCGGACTCAGATTCCTTTCTGGAAAGTTCACCAGAGCTGGAATATGAGGTGATTTTTCTGGTTGATTTAATTTTCTGACCTCTAAATCAGAAGAGATTTTTACCCTTCAAGTGAAAAAAAAAAGCCTTCTTTAAAAAATAAAGTGTAGAACACAACCATTATTTCTGGGTGAATTTGGGAAATATTGACATAGTTAACTGGAAAACGTTAATTTAGGTTGAATATTATTATTGTTTTCAAGCTCATCTTCACATAGGCACAAATTCCCCCCCCCTTTTTCTTTCTTTTTTTTCCTTTCTCCTTTTCTTCAAACAGAACCACTAACTTGAATCATCTTGTTCTGCCTCTCAAACTGAGGGGAAAATAATGGAGGTTACCAAGACCAAACAGTCATATGAACATTGAGTAGAAATAAAAAATGATCAGACTTAGGTACCAAATCCAAAGCCAACGACAACAGAATCAATACCCTATCTACAACCAGTGACACAGAGGGGACCACTTACACTAGCAGCCCAGGGAGCAAATGAGAAGAATATGGGATGCATGCTGGGAATGAGGGGGAAGAGAGAAGACAACATTGGTGGTGGGAATGCCCTGATTCAATGTCTCCATAAATTTTCTTGTGAATGATTTGTAATCCACTTTGGTCAAAATAAAAATATTTATTAAAAAAGATTTAGGTGATATTTATGTGTGTGTGTGTGTGTGTTTAAACAAAACTAAATAAAGAGGAAAAATGTAGGGTCAGAGAGATAGCTCATAAAGTAAAAGCATGTGTTTTGTATTTAGGATTGGCTTTGACCCCAGAACTTCACTGTATCCCAAGCACTGCCAGAAGTGACCCTGATTGCCAAACAGGAAGTATCCCATGAGCACTGTCAAGTATACCCCAAAAGAAGAACAATAATATATGCATGTAATATTGTAAAAATATAAAATGCTATGACAACAATCCTCTAAATTCTCAGAATCCACCATCCTGAAAAGATCATTCATTTGGAAAGAGAACCCAGAAACAATATCATTGCCACGCTAGTCATGTAGTCAACAATATTTATTATTCTGTGTTCAAGGTACTAGAAGATGATACAAAAGAAAAAGTCTCATTCTTTGCCCTTCAGGAGCTCATAATAGGAAAGATGATTTGTGCCATATATTTTGGCCATAGGAGTTGGAATACAATCATGAAAAAAGCACAGGCTCTGGAGTGAGACAGATCAGTGATGTAATCCCCAACTCTGCAAAATTTTAGCTATGTGACATTAATAGCAATAGCTAAATTCCAGAGGGTTCACTACATCGTGGGAAGGCTGGTCAATAATCTATTCTGTTAATTATTACAAAATCTACAAGGTCACTATCTTAATTTCACATAAACTCGTGTTATTTCATTTTGAGTCTTCATTTCCCTTAAGGAAAAGAAGGATTAAAACCAACTTCCTATCACAGGTTTGTAAGTTAGAGTTAGTGCATAAAAATCAATTAAGATATAGTAGGATATCAATGAGTAGATACTGATACTATCATTCAATTGTTAGATGTTTATAGAAATAGCTCATATTTAGAAAAGTTGCTCCAAGGAAATATTTTGGAAATTAATACCTTTATATAGATATATATAGATATAGATATAGATATAGATATAGATATAGATAGATAGATAGATAGATAGATAGATAGATAGATAGATAGATAGATAGATAGATAGATAGATAGATAGATAGATAGATAGATACTGTTAAAACTACTTATAAAGGTAATTTAACTCAGCAGATGATTTTATTCAGAAATGTGACACATTTTATGCCACTAGGAAGTTTCTAATCCAGGAATCTATAACAAAATATTTCCTATCTTAAATTAAAGTATCTTATTTATGGCCTTGGTAGTAAAGTTTGAAAACATTCTATTACATTGTTCAACGCTATTTTATTCTGAAATTTTTAGAATTTTCCTGTGAAATATAGCTTTGTACTAGTTAAATATTATACAAATTCACTTCAACATGGCTAGTCTGGTTAGCATGGTTAGTCATGGCTAGCATGGTTTTAAATATGAATATAATTTATATTTATAAACACCTATACCCCGTGAACTCATACACAGCCATTTCCAATTATTGATATGCAATTCTCCCAATAAATCAGAACAATCAGCATTCAGATATTTGTTTCTAATTCTCAAAACAACAATTCAAACTCACTACCTTTGTAATTACTAGTTTAAATGAAATAAATAATCAATAACCGGGGAAATTCTTATTCGTCTCACACGGCAATGTGCTTTCACATCCTACTGAGATTTCCCAAGATATTTATAGCAAAATCTATTCAGAACACTAATCTCAATTGGAAATCTTATAGTGTAGGGGAATGTGGGAAATTTCCCCAGGGAAATAGAGAACTATAAAGTACTCAGAATATCTTCAACAAATAAGTATGAAGCATTTATAATATGTATAAATTTATAAATGAATATCTGACATTATCATTACTGCACATTACAAAATGTATCCTCTCTTTTAGATAAATTGCGATTTAAATCACTGAACTAGTGTAATCATTAAATCTCCTTTTATTTTACCATGAAATATTTAGTACTACACTGTCCTTTTTATATTTCTTTGCAAGAACAACAGTGCATATATGGGGTAAATGATATCAACATTTACCAACTGAAAAACTTTTTTAACTCAGCAGTCATTTTTTTTACCCAGAGCAAAAAGCTTTAAAAATATTTTAATACATCTGAAGATTTTGATTCAACTAAGCTTGAAATTAAGTCATAAAACTGAAGCTTTATGCCACATATAATGCTTTTTGTCCTCGAGTTTCCATTTACTTATTTTCATTTTCTTGAGAATGTATTGTTATTCTATTTTAATTGTATTCATTTCTCTGTTGAATACTGAGGCTACGTCATTATAAATAATGAAAGATAGCCTCTTCGTTGCAGGTTAAATTGATGCCAAGATTCTCAGTAGAAATTGAGGGTTTGACTTTTTATGAAAACATCTCAATTTACAAAGTTGTAACCAATTACCAATACTTAGTACTATACCAGCACTAGGCATATAAATATGATTTCAGGGTACAGTGAGAAAGAGTAGGGCAAAGAATCAAAATACAAGTTTTTTAAGCAGTCTTTCTTTTTCTTTTTCTTTTTTTTTTTTTTTTTTTTTTTTTTTTGGTTTTTGAGGCCACACCCGTTTGATGCTCAGGGGTTACTCCTGGCTAAGCGCTCAGAAATTGCTCCTGGCTTGGTGGGACCATATGGGACACCGGGCGATGGAACCGCGCGGTCCTTCCTTGGCTAGCGCTTGCAAGACAGACACCTTACCTCTAGCGCCACCTCACCAGCCCCATGAATCAAAATACAAGTATTTTTTTTACATGGGCCTCAAATGGAGAATTTTTTTTCCTTTTTAATGGATCTTAAGAATATTAGCTCATTTAGTATCTAAAAATTATACTTGGCATTCAAATTTGGTGCTCATGAATATCATTTTATTGGAACACAGACTGTTTTAGGGCTACAATAGTAAGGCTGATAGCTGTGACAGTGTGTGGTCACAAAACCCTGGATAACGGGAAACAAAACAAAGTTAATTATGGAGAAAACAAGGAAGCAGATCTATAAGTTTTAGTATGAGACGTGCTAGGAACAAAAGAGACATATTATAAGGGATAAGCCATTGCCTTGCACATGGCTGATCAGATGGTTCCAATGCAGATGGTTCCTGGAGCATCACAGAGCATGAATCCTGAGCTCACACAGAACCAGGAGCAATCCCTTGAGCACTACCAGGTGTGGTCCCTCTCCAAAAATATAAAATAGAAATATTGGGGGAGAAAATTATCTCAGAAACTGCAGTGACATAGTAGAGCTATATCCAAATGTTCTCTCAATAAAATCACAAAAATAACAATTAGGTTGATACTTAGTATTGCCATGTATACTAGCTACTGCAGCTTCTTAATCTGTGTTAACGCATTCATCACTCATAATGGATGCAGTTAACTGTTGCTGACCTGGGGTTATGAAACTGGAGATATAAAATCATTAAGTAATCATACTTAATGAATCTTTTCTATATAAAAAACATTGCCTAGTGTTAAAACACCATTTTATGTTTTGGGCTCAATATTTGAACAGTCTTAGCATTACTATACTAGCTTTGACAAGCAAGACAGGTAGTTGAGAAATCATTCATTCATCCAGACATCCATAATACAAGGTGTCTATCAGGTAGCAGGACCTGAGCTGGCATGACAATCGTATACATTAGCAAGCTGTTTCCCATTCCCAGAGGTTCTGACTATTGAATGAATGAACAAAGCAAAAACATCAAATATCCCAGACACACTTCTGACCCTTCCCAAAACAGTTCTTCCATCAATTTTGGATTATACTCTTGGATACACCTAATCCTTGAATCCTCCTTATTAAAGTCTCCACCACCTAAGTGGTTTTTGTTTTTGTTTATTGTGACTTTCTGGTATGGAAAAAAAGGTAGGAATAAAAAAGAAATAGAGAATTAATGAGCATTGGTGATGAGAATTAAGCTAAGAAAGAAAACAGTATTTCACAATATTGTCGATCTCTTTATGTACAGCAAAACTTTTGAACTACCAAAGAATTGTTACTTGGAAAAACTAGTTTAAGAAGAGAGGGAAAAGATTTTATGAGAGGAAAGGGAAACAATTTGGTACAGACAAGTAGTAAATTTATTTTAGTGATATGCATTATTTCCTTCCATTATTAAAAATGCTTCATACCTCTAAATATTTTGCCTCTATTAAATCAATTTGCTTTTGAGTTTACATTCAATTTTATAATTGTATCTTTAGCAAGGATACAGGCTGTGGTATATTTTATAGGTTTAATTGCTTTATTAGAAAATTATATAAAATTGAATGACAAAGAAATTATTATTTTATTGGAACATCTGAATACAGTAGAATATTTATAAGACTATACATATATTCACTATAAGCAGATACTTTGATTTTGTAATGAAAGCTAAATTATATAGGAATTTTTTCTGAATTTCTTGCTGCAGTCTACATTTGAGACTGAATAGGAAACACTAAGAGAGAATGGCATCATTTTGTTTTTCTGTACTTTTTCAATTCACCTGAGACGATAGCTTTTACCAGTACATCCACTCTTTACAATTTGAACTTGATCTGCTGTCAAAGAGAAAGAGAGAAAAGGGTGGGGTTTTTTTATTGGGGGAGAGAAAACCAGAAGTCTCGCCCTCAAACTTGCCACCCACATTTCTCTCAATTTTTCTTTTTCACAGTATGTTGTCATCTTTTTCATCAGAGGAAAGCTAATGTCAGTTATCTTGTAAGAAGTTTGATAGAAAGAAGAGTTAAATAGACATTTGCTAAGACTATGAAAAGTCAAAAGTGTTGATTAATTCCAAAGTGTCTTTTGTGTCTAAATTAAGTGTTCCACAATATCAGGATCAGATGTCTTGGAGAGACACTTTGTTCTTATTTTTGTAGCATGCAACTGATGTGGAGATATTATCTTCATCAAGCAGATTCATCCTCTCCCCACCACCCTCCACCATGTTGCCGTATGTAATAATTTGCTGAATTAAAAGTCAAATAAAAGGTTCATGATCTGTATGGTCTCCAGAGCTCTCTGCATCAACTTTGATCTTCTCTACTACTAGAAATACAGCCTTCCAAAGCTTAACAGCATAAAAAGCATGACTGAATTCTGTTGCTAAAAAAGAAATACTCGTGTGGAGTTAGACAAATAATTGTCTAGATAGAAATATGGATTTCACCATGCATAACTTCTAAAATGACTTTGTGATAGTGTTCAAGGTGCCTATTTCCTGATTAGTCCCAACCTCTGCAGATTGTTTTTTTACTTCAGAGCTATATTAAATTAATGTCCCATATGAGAAACCATTCTAGTGTCTACATAATGACAAACTAATATTTACAGCCTTCTCTCATAAGGCATAAATCAATGTTATTCTGAGCCTTTTTTTTTTTTGGTTGTAGGAAGCAGTTTCTACATTAAAGGTAACATCCATATTCAATCAGAGCAGGAAAAAATTTAGCCAGAATATTTTATTGCTGTTGTTTCGCTATTGCTATCATAAATATAAAGATTTGTTTAACTTGGTTTGTATTGCACTTAGTAGATTGTAAATATCATTGTGTTTTTAAGGCATCCAATAATGAAAAATAAATTTCTCTAGGGTGGAATCTGTAATCTAATATAAATTTAAGCTTTTAACATTTATTTTTAAAAATTAGTTGTTCCATTTTAATTCCAATGCAATCAAAAGTTTTGACATAAAAACCTGAAAATATTGAGCATATACTCTATATGTCACAGAAAAGGCCATCATAAATTATATTTTAAAGTATCTGACATTATATATTATGATGTCAGGTTTCCAACCCTGCTTTATATAGAGAAATAAATATCATATATATCTCACTAATGTAGGAAGTCAATTAAAAAGGGTCACTCCAGAATTTATATTTCAATAGATAGAAAAGACAAAACTATTACCAATATGATATACTACAAAATTTTATACATATTATAAATTTGAGGGGTTGTTTGTTTATTTTAGGGACACAGCTAGTAGTGCTTAGGGGCTAATCCTGGTTCAGTGCTCAGTAATGACCCTACCATATGCAGGAACTATCTGCAGTACTTGACATTTAAAACAGTCTAAGTAATTGGGAGCATACCAAGGTTAAGTGTCTTACCTCCTGTACTATACCCAAAACCCACATCTTGTACAATCTTCTTTTTAGTTAAACATAAACAATAAGCGTGAAAACTATGAATCAATATTAGCCTACTAAATTTGTATCACCCTCTAAATCATTGTAAAATTGGAAGGTTGCTTAGGTGCTCCATTTGTGTGCTTCCTTTTGTCAACTTGCTTCAGACTCTACCTGTGTAACCTGGTGTTAGCCAATCAGGGAAGGCACAGAAAAAAGGAGGAAGGAAGGAAATTTGTACACATCGTTAACTAAGTTTCTCATCCCTATGTACTGAAGTGGACCATGACATATTTGTTTCTTTCTTAATGTCAATGTCCTCAATGTATGCTAAACCTAGAAAGATCACTTGTCATTAGAGCAAGCTGATATGCTTATTGATCATATTTTCTCTATGCAGCTAGACTTGACTTTTTATGTCACGTGTTTTTCTGACAAAGTCTTGATTTTTCTAATAGCTGCTAGATAATAGTCATTTTTCCCAACTTTGTTTTTCCGAGTCTAGGAAATGGCCTAGGTTTAGAATTTGCTAAGTAATTTCATTGTTTAGCTCATTCTCAGAATCTTCCAATTTTATCAAAGCCTTCCATTTAGGAAAGTATTCCAAATTGTGTTCAATCTTTTGGGAACTTCAAGCTGAAAGACAATATAGTAAAGAAGGGAAATCATTTAGAATTATAAATTTGCATTTAAACACTTGACCATGCTACACACTTATATGTCAATATCAAACAGTATAAGATAAATCAGACACAGCTTGAAATTATAGTACTAACTTATCTGATTTTATAATTTTAGGTTTTTTCTTAAAAAAAAAAAAACAATAGCTCAGAGACATTTCTATTTAGGAAATTCTCTTCTGTTTTTGAATAGTACTCCCTTGGTTCACAAAATGACATAGTGCTTTTAAGCACTATTTCTACAATAACTATTTCTAATTTTTAAATTTAGCTAAACAGCATCTGACACACACATACATATAACTATAAAATTAGACAAACCACTGAACTGAAAGAAGACTAATTTAAAATATGTAAATGAAATTTATCTAGGTTGGACAAAGAACATGCAATATAACTTTCTATTCTGGACAGCATTTTGTGTAGTTGCTTAAATCAAAATTAGCATGTGGCACATAGCCTTTTGGCACAATTCTAAACACAGAAAAGATTCTAAGAGGATAATATTTACACTCAAATAAGTAAATTGAAATGCTGTTTATGGGATAACAAAGTAAGAATGGAGAAAATTAAGCTATTATTTAGAGAAAATTATCTGAATTTAAAATTTCTAAGAAAGTCAAATTTATTTCAACTAGGAATAATGAAAGCATTCAGCTTCTTCATACCAACTATTATTGGCATTATATATCCTTCTTAGGACTTTTCAGGTGAAAATTGTAAGTAAATTTTTCTTGCATATAACATCAGTACTATCATATTTTATGGACAGAAAACATAGCCCCATCGTCCCCCAAAATGATGCATATATGCCACTTTCGCACCTTCCATGCCTGGTTTGAAGTGTATTTTTGTATTCTATATCCTCTATGTGGCAGGTGTTATTTTGATTTTAGAAATAAAGAAGTGAACTATGCAATGGTTAATTTATCCACTTATCAAGAGTGAAAAACAGTAAAGCAAAGATCATAATATAACTATCTATGAGATAGTATTCATGAGATCAATACCCATACTTTAAGGTTTTACCATCAGCAAGATGCTTTTGAAAATCACAAGAATAGTTCAGGAATTCCTAGTTGCAGTAGGTTAGGAATCTTCTGCCCCTGTATTATCTAAACTAAGCCATCTTTTTCTAATCTTGAAGGTCTTTAAAACTCTAATACAGCAATTCACTTCCAAACTCATCTACAAAAACCTGTTCTGTTGTCAGACTAGTTGGATTCAAATCTCATGAGACTATATCATGGTCGGAAAAAATTAATTTCCTTTGTGTATTCATTTTCATGAGAAAATTCTTAAAACATTTCTCTACTAAGGTAGTATTATATCAAGTTCTCAAGGAATACAAAAAGTAACAGAAATGTTCATACTTTCTTACTCTGAATGTATTTATTTAGGCCACTAAAAGGCCAGAACCTAGCTTAAAAAGTTGAGCTAGCTTTAAGAATATAATCTATCTACCAAGAGCTAGTAGACAAGGAAGGGCAAGGAAATAGTTCATTTGCTTCTTCACAATTGGAATCCCATTTTTATTATTTTGTTTTGTTTTGTTTGGGGGGGGGGGTGGAGCATATTCATAGATATTCAGTAGTTATATCCAGTTCACTAATGGGGTTGCTCCTGGAGGTGCTCCAGGGAACCCCTACTGTGCCAGGGCTCAAATCTGGGCACTATGAGCTCTCTCCCTGAACCTCTATGTTTAAACTCTGAATCTTATGTCTTTATTTGCAGCAATGGAGAAAGGCGGTAAATCTCTGATGAAAGCAATGATCCCATCTAAGATTCAAGGCAAAGACATCAATGAAATAATTCTGGGACACCCACTTAGCTTGTAGTAAGAGTCATGAAAGTCTAAAACATATGTTGATACAGCATAAAAGAAAAGTTTTTGGAGAATCAAAAGACTCTATCTCCACTTAAAAGTAAGCTTAACACAGTTGTGTACACACAGCTCATTTCCCTAAATTCCCCCTATAAACTATTGCTTTAATCATAACAGAAGGTTCTCAAAGCTCCTGACAGCCAGCAGTAGCAGAGTTGACTACAGGCTGACTGGCCACCTGTTGCGAGGTAGGAGCCAAGAACAAATGTGAGCAAAATTGACTTTATTTATCAAGCAAGAAAAGGGACATCTGCTACAACGGCCAGTACAACCCCAAAGGACAAACTATAAATCAGTTTATAGGAACTTTCCAGTTTCCTGTTTATTCTCTTCACTCTTCCCTCAAATCTAAATGCAGGAGTCTCTGCTAGCTACTATCTGTACTATGATAACAATATGCTGTGAAAAACACAATTATTTTCTTCTTTAAAGCATAAAACATTAATTTAGTGTGCAAACTTGATAGAAATGCATTAGAAAAACGTATTTAAATGGTATTTTAAGTATAATATACTAAACATTAAAATATTTTAAAGTTCATGTGCTTAGGTTATTGTTGTTTTGGAGTCATACCTAGCAGTGTCAGGGGCTACCCCCAATTCTGTATTCAGGGGTCACTCTCTGGGAATGATCAGAAGACCATGCAATGACAAGAATGAAACCTTAGCTATAGCCAGCAGAGCTACCTTCTTAACCTCTATTTAATTTTTTAAAAGTAAGTAATAGATTTAAAAAATATTTTAACCTCTATCTAAAACTAACTTGTTTTAGATAATCATTTAATCTTTTGATTCCATCAAAATAGACCAGCTATTTCAAACCATTTGGTCAGGCTTTGTAATTTGTAAGGGAAATATCCAGTGACTGCATTATTATCCTCTGGTAATATGACAGGAAAGAGGATGTGATCATCATTATGAAATAACTGGCAAGCATATGATGTGCTGAACAGATTTACCTTAATGTTATCTTTGTAAAATCAAACCATGCTCATTAAGGCGGTTTTGTCCTAGCCATTTTTTTTTTCAGATAAATTTTATCTGTAAGGTTAGTAAATTCACCTCAGTCATACAGCTAAGAATTAGTAACTGGTCTTCTGCTTCTGCCAATTCTGGAAAGCTATGCATTATGTACTTCCCAAGTTCCGTGCCTGAAAGACTAAAATTTATTTTAAAAAAGAATGATGTCTTAATAGTAGATAATATGACAGAACATCTTGAGTTAACAGAATTGTTCAGTGCCCCTATTGCCTCCTCCTCCTCTCCACTGCCAAAAACTAAAACAAAAGTATAGCCTAGACAAAAAATTGACTATAAAGGCAAGATAAATGGAATAACCTTGTACTTTGATATCACTTCATTAGTTAAATATAGGTCAATATTTCTCTGTAGGTGCAATGAACCCAGAAGTGTTTTTTACATGCACATTCTCATTCTCACACACTAGCTCTCTCTCCTTCTCCCCCACCCTCTACTTTCTCTACACCTACCACCACCCTCAGACAATTATGTAGCTAGCACTCTACAGAATCAGGATGGCATAGCAGCAGCATTAAAGTAATATTTGAAAAAATGATAATACTTTTAAAAAGTAATGTTGGAATTAATATAAACTACTGCTTTTAAAATCACATTTTAAAAAATAAAAAAAAAAAGAAAAGGAAAGAAAAGATAAGGCCTCCCAATTCTTACCACAGGCTGTGTTCTTTACACTGACTGTATGGAAAGAGGAGGTACAGTAAATGCAGCCCGTATACACCTCAACCCAGGCCCTTTGCTTGGTCTGTATTGTGAATTGGGGGACAAAAGAAATAAAGTCACATTTACTTCAGACCAATGTCTGATCTGTTCCCTTGTGTAAATGATTTTTTGGGCAGGGAAAATAACTCAAAAAATTGGACACATACTTTGTATGCAGGAAGCCTAGGTACAAATGCTTCAGAGAGTAATACCTGAGCAAGAAACAAAGAGTAGCCCTAGCACTGCCTGAGGTGGCCCAAAATCACAAATATTCAAAACCAAATAAGGAGCAAGTCAGATAATCATTCATAATATCACTGACATGTATCTTCTTAACATATTGGCACATAATTTAACCTATAGGAAGAATTCACGCTTTCTACTCTTTTACGCTCTTATTTTCACCACTCTACTCCTTCAGAAAAAGAGCACAGGTAGGATCAAAGATATACTATAATCTTTGTGGACCCAAAGATTGTGGTAAAAATATCATGTATGAAACAGAAGCTAAAAAGTGGTAGTAATTATTGGAAATAAAATCTTTGGGGAGAGCAAAACTGTTTTTGAGGTTGAAAGATAGAACATGAATCATGGAAAAGTGGGCTATTGGGAATGAAAAAGCAAAGGCACTAGGAAGAACAACTACTTCCACATTTAAGTAGCCAATAATTTAGAAGGTTTAGTGTGTGAAAGTGAATCACAAAAAAAGGCATTCTGTGTTAGAAGGCAAAGGGAACAAATAAGATTAATTTAAAATTTAAGAGGAGGTAGGAAAGTAGCATCAAAACAGCAATAAAAACAAGAAATTTGCTTCTCCAAGACACAAGCATAGACACGGGAGGCAAATATACACCCAAAGCAGGCCTGTAGTGAAGGCAGTAACCTATAGAGACGACAAAGGGAGGACAAAGAGACAAAGACAAAGAAAATAAAAGAAAAATTTAGAGAAAGTTCTAAAATTGCAGATGTTGATGATACAGACCAGGAGCTCTAAATGTGAAATTTACTATAGACCCGGAATTTTAAAAATAAGAGAGCAGAGGCTGAAATAATTAGATATAAAATGTGGCCCAGAAAATTCAAACTTCTTGGTGTAACTAATGTCAGTTCAAAAACAAGAGTTTGACCCATTAAATTCATGATAGAAGGCAAAGATGAAGCCCCAAGTACTGAATACTAAATGTAAATTTTAGGAGCAATCCCTTCACCCATGGGTATGCCAGTAAAAGCACTGAGGAGGAAGAGACTTAGTCTAGGACTCCAGATGGGCATCAAGTCCTAACAGTGACTAATATATTATCATTATTCCCATTTTAATCATGATAAATAGAGTTAAATCTACTCTGTCTTAAAGCTTCAGGAAAAAAATATTATAGATGATAAAAAAAAAACAATGAATGTTGTTTGCTTTAGGGAAAAAGGCTCTGTACCTGCAGGTAGAGGTCACAGATTATGAAGTGGCCCTGATATTTATCAGCAGCCAAGACTTTCTTGACTAAATAGAGCAATCTCAGGCATTCTTTCACTCATTCATTGATTCCTAAATAATGCTTTCTACTACTGAACCACTGAACCTCATCCTTGATATATAAAAAGGTATTTAGGGTCAATCAACATCACAGAAATTTACAATGAGTATACAATTTTATATCTATAGACTACATAATATACTTTATAGTACAAATTTCTCTTTTAACTAAAAAATATTCATGTTTCAGAATAACACCCTTTCTGTTAATATATAGTTTATAACATTTGATGCATAATTTGGCTAACCTATTTTGTCAGTCTTATTTTTTAGTACATTTAATAGTTTCAGGATGTTTATTTAGGTCAACTTAATTTCTTTGTGTGTGTGTGTGTGTGTGTGTGTGTGTGTGTGTGTGTGTGTTTTGGGGGGGGGGTCACACCCAGCAGTGCTCAGGGGTTACTCCTGGCTCCATGCTCAGAAATTGCTCCTGGCAGGCACGGGGGACCATATGGGATGCCAGGATTCGAATGGATGTCCTTCTGCATGAAAGGCAAATGCCTTACCTCCATGCTATCTCTCCGGCCCATTAATTCCGTATATGATAAGTCAAATATATTTATTTTAGTAGAAAAATAATATAAGTAAATAAAAATTGATTTATTTTTGTTTGTTTGTTTTGGGCCACACCCATTTGATGCTCAGGGTTTACTCCTGGCTAAGCTCAGAAATTGCCCCTGGCTTGGGGGGACCATATGGGATGCCAGGGGATCGAACTGCAGTCCTTCCTTGGCTAGCGCTTGCAAGGCAGACACCTTACCTCTAGCACCACCTCACTGGTCCCATAAATGATTTGTTAACATTACAAAATGTTAAATGTCTTCTATTGTGAGATTGGGAAAATATGGCCCATAATGTAAATAACAGTAAAAAGTTGGCTGAAAGCATGCTCAAAAATCAGTTGGAAATAGTACCAACATAGAAATGCAAAGCAAATATCATTCCAAGAGATGAATATTGAATGAGATGGCACAAACATTCCAGTTGGTAATTTTGTCCAAAAAATAATTTTGGATATGTGAGCAGAAATATATAACTATGATTAGGAAAAAGATGTAAAACAGAACTCAATCCAGTGTATGTCCTTTCACAACTTCTTTCAACTCAAATTTCTTTCCTGAAATCTAGTAATACAAATTGGCAGTGATACACGATGCACTTCAGATTTAATTAAACTTTTAAAATGATTTAATCAAACACTGCCAATTCTCTGACAACAGTTCTTAGAACTATTTTGCAAATAAAATATACATGAAAGAAGAGTAAAAGGCCTATGGTTGTATTAATAAATGTAAACAGAATAGCAATTTCAATATAATACCCGTCTGACCAATATAGAGAAGAGTTTATAGCCTCAGGACCCCTCATATGATAAGTAATGTTAATCCTATTATTATCTATCTTGGAATTCTATAGTAATCTTTTTTTTTTTATTTTTGCAGGGGTATTGCAATATTTTGAGCATGTGGAGCTTGGCTTGGTTGTAAAGGTTTGACATTTTCGTGCTTAATCCTAAAGACAAAGTGCTGTTCAGATCAACAAAACTGCCCCATAAGTATTCAGGAGTACATTACTTTAGTAGGCTTTGTACATTTAAACTAACTCACTCACTCACTCTCTCTCCTATCTGCCTATCGTAATTTTTTAACTCATATAAGGCTTCTCGCCATAGTAAGAGAAAATTCCAAGATCTCTATTTCTTTTAACAAAGTTAAAACAACATTCTCAGAATTAAAACTGTTGGTCGATGCTCTGGCTCCAGAGCCGAGGTGATCAAGATTTTGTTTTTCCTACTGCCCCCATTTCAGGAAACAAATACCAATCAAAATGCCTCTGGAATCCTACCTGCCTTAATATAGAAAACAGAAAGGTACTACTATCTCCTTGGTATCCCCTTGAATTTATCCAGCCTTCCCAGGGAACAGCATCTCCCACTTCAGGATTAGTTTGTTGAAGGAGAGGGGTAATTTACTTGTGGTGCTAGGAGTTTATTTACTCCTGGTTCTGCACTCAGGAATCATTCCTGGCAAATTCAGAAAACTGTGTGGGATACCAAGGGATCAAACTAGGGTCAGCCACATGTAAGGCAAATGCCTTAGCTGCTGTATTCTCTCTCTAGCCCCAGTATTACCCACTTTAGAGAACACTTATCTATCCAAAAATGGAAGAAACATTCTCACCAGAAAACTTCCTCTCTCAGCAATGAATTAATTTCTTCATGGATTTTATTGAGTATTCTTGCAATGGTTATTATTTATTAGCTATTATTAAATAGAGGATATGAATAAAATATATGAATGAAAATCACTGTGTCCCTCTCTTCCCAAACTAAAAGTCTTTGCTCTTCAAGGAAACATACTGATCTATTCCTACTACAGCTGTATTTGAATGGCACCTGGAAAGTTATTGCAACTATCTATTGTACAAGACTGAGCTCACATTGTTAACCTTGCTTTCAAAATTTTGAAATTATTATAAATACATCACCCTTTGGCAGAAATATCACACCCTTCCTGTGAATCCAGATGGAACACGAATAGATAAATACTAATGCCATGAGCTTTTTCACATAACTATATAGATTTCTAGTGTTCGAGAGGTAAAGCCCAGATCAAAAATAGAGATTAAAAATGACCTTTATTCTCTGAAGATCACTCATAAAGAGAATATTATCTTCTAAAAAATAGTACTGTGTTCAGAGAGAGAGCTCAGTAGCAAGGCTACCTAATTTGTAAATCTTAGGCCTGTGTTCAAACCCCAGTAACACTGCATAACTAAAGTGCAACTCCAGAAGCTCAATTGTTTAGAATCGCTGATACCACAATGTAGAGCATGATCTCCACTCTACCATAAGCAAATATTTGAGAGTATTACAACCAAGTATGTGATCCTGACAAGCATCATAACGAAGGATTTGCAACCTTTACTCGTTGCAACTACAAGGAAAGGAAAATAAGTTAAAATGCTTTTTAATAAAATATTTAAATAAAATAGAGTGCTGCTTTTCTGCATTAATAATTTTTATATTTAATGAGATCCTAAAGTCCAGTTGCTCGCTCGTGATAAAGGTTTGCATGATAAATTTATGAGTTGAGAAGACAGCACCAACAATGCTGACATACTTCATTCTTACTCATCCCTATAAACAATTGTTCATCTTAAACCATACTAGCAAAGATGTTTTATTAATAATCTTTTCAAAACATTAAGGAAGTTCTTATAGATGCTCTGGTCTGTCATCAACCTATAATTATCAAACATTTATATGTAAATTAACATGCTTTTTCCTACAGATCAATGATTTAAATTATGGCTAAGTTCTCTTAGTAAGTCTATAAACTTCATTTAAACCATTATGTACATAAGCAAAATGCAAAGAATACTACTCAAATTTATTTCACTATAAATTAGAATATTGTCTCCAAAGAAAAATGAATATAAGGTTTATTCACTTATGTTAGGCTGAATTATACAAAAATGTCATTTTGTATGTCAATAACAGTTGAGTGTAAGTAGCTTTACAAAGCTCAAGCTGATACATTAATTGAAAAATTAACTGAATAGCATGAAAAATAACTGAATAGAAAGATTGTATTTGCATTTTCCTGAGATAATGAAGACTTTTTCATTTTTCATAGATCTATTGGCCAACTATATGCCATCTATGAGGAAGTATCTGTTCTTATCCTCCCCCGTTTTTTGATGGTGTTGTTTGCTATTGGTATTATTTTTACACTGCTTTCTCTACCTTGGATCTAACCCTTTGTCAGGTGAGGGGAGAACAACAATTTCTTTTTACAGTATGAAAGCATTTAGAGTATTTTTAAGTTCTGGCCATCATTTCTTTCACCATGCAGACTTTATTTTATGTAGTTCCAATTTTTTTTGTACTTCTATTTCCTTAAACAATGGCATTGAGCCACTGGAAATTCCCATAGATGCAATTTCATGAAGTATTCAACATACATTTTACTTAACCAAGTTTATGGATTGAGTTCTGATATCAAAAGCTATTTTAAATTGAATTTTGTGAGATAAAGTCTGAGTTAATTTCTAACATGTGGCTAACCAGTTTTCTCATCACCATTTGTTGAAAAAGCTTTCATTGCTCCATTTTACACACCTAACACCTGAGTGGAATATTTGTTGTCCATTAATGGAATATAAGCTTACCAGATGTTTCTGGACTTCCAGTTCTACTTTATTGATCTCAGAAACTGCTTTTATTTCAGTACCATGCCACCTTCATCATTATAGCTTTTATTAGGATTTAAAATTGGGGAAAGAAAAACTTCTTATCTTCCTTCTACCTAAATTTTCTTTAGTGATTTTGGAGGGTTGGGGTTATTAATCATATACATTTATTTGAATATAATTTGGTCTATGTGTCTTTAAAAATGCCATGGGGGTTTAATAGGAACTATATGCATCTGTATAATGCTTTGGTTAGAAATTTCATTTTGACAATATTAATCTTTCCAATCAGGATGTGCATTTTTACTTCCTTATGCAATCTTTTATATATTTTAATAGTGATTTACAGTTTTCTTTAAGTATTTTACATCTTTTGTTAAGGTGATGTCGAGTACTTTTTTTACACAATGGAGAATTAAAATATGGTTGCTGCTATTTATCATCAAGGAAATAAAAATCAAAACATCAATGATAATATCTCATCATACAATATTAAAAAGAGCAAAACAAACAATGCTGGTGCAGATATAAGAGAAAATCCTCTTACAGTTATAGAAACTTCAACTGGTTCAGTCTCAACAAAAAAAAAAAGTATGTGGAATTCTCAAAAAAAATAAATAAAAAAAGAATTGAGATTCTACATAATTCAGCAATTTTAGATTTCAAAATTGGGCCCAATGGCCCAAGAATAACTTTATTTTTTTACCATATGAAATGCAAGGGATTGAATCTGAGTCCATTCTGGGTTTGCCATGGGCATGTCAAATGCCCTGCCACTGTGTATTTCAAAGACATTTGTACTCTATTCATAATGGTTAAAATCTGGAAAACCCAAGTCTAAGAACATATGTGTTGATAAAGAAATTGTGTTATATATATATATATAAAATTGTTTGTATATACAATTAAACACTCAGCACAATTAAATAATACTCAGCTATCACGAGGCTAACTCAGGACAGATGCAGTTTTGATCCTGACATCCCATTAGGTCCCCCAAGGCAGGAGCAATTTCTGAGTGCAGGATCTGGAATAACCACTAAGCGCCACCCTGTGTAGCCCAAACAACAACAACAACAAAAGACTCAGCTATAAGGGAAAAAAACATGCAATTTGCTGCTACACTTTCATGCCAAATGAAGTTAGTTAGATGGAAAGGTAATGAAGCAGAATGATCTCTTTCATATGTGGGATATAAAGATACCTCGTAAAGAGATAATAACAAATAGCCAAAGGCAATAGAATCTGAGTTAGTATATATAATAGAGCTTACCACATAGGAAGAAGAGTTAGATGGGAGGGTTCTTGGGAGATGAGTGCTAAGCAGCAGACACATGGGCTGTAGGTATGGTATTGGAATATTATAAGTCATGACGCCTCAATAAAATTTGGGGGGAAATAAAAAATAAAGATATGTCACAAACCTTCTATAGACACATAATTACATCCAGTTAATATGCAAATATATGTTATAGTACATATTTAAACTTCAATTTGATGAATTTTATAACTAAAGAATAGATAAAATGTTTTAATTATAATAATCAGCATAAACAAAAAACAACATATTTTCTTGAGATCAATCTTTTACCAATCCCACACCCTACATAGAGCAGGATGAATATTAGGCATAGCTTGGTGAACCATACAAATAACAACTGAATACTTATTAGACTTTACCATTTCAGGAATAACTGCATTCTCTATGCATTTACTCTTATATAATACTCTGTGATTCATGTTTTCTTAAAGCTCTATTTAGCTATGTTATTCATTCAAATTTTGGGGTAATAAATAGATTAATCATTTTAATAAGGATATCCAGTCTGTTTTCCTTTCGAAGAATATAGCCTATTTTTAAGGCTGCCTTACTATATTATGTTTGAGTATCTTTTAGACAGTGAGCCTCACAGTATTTCTGGATTAATAAGTAATATCTTATTCTAGTCCCTAAATTGCATCATTAATCTTTATTTCTCACAGGTTTCCCCATAGGCAATAATACATATGTATTATATTAATATCACTAAATTCCATAATGATTAGTTTGGAAAATTATATATATAATGTTATAATCAAATTCTAACATAATTTAATATTTTTAATTATATTGAAAAGAAAACTTGTGGGCCCGGAGAAATAGCACAGCGGTGTTTGCCTTGCAAGCAGCCGATCCAGGACCAAAGGTGGTTGGTTCGAATCCCGGTGTCCCATATGGTCCCCCGTGCCTGCCAGGAGCTATTTCTGAGCAGACAGCCAGGAGTAACCCCTGAGCATTGCTGGGTGTGGCCCAAAAAACAAAACAAAAAAAAAGAAAAAAGAAAAGAAAACTTGTTTACTTTTTTTTATCAAACAATGAAAAATTCAAGCAGAAATTTTTGAAAGTCAGCTGTTATTGGAGTAAAGGGGATAAAAATAAAGCAAATCATGGCAGATAATAAAATAAATATTGTGACAAATGGAAGTCACCATGTTTGCATTCATCCAGCTCCATTGACTCTCTCTGTTCTTGAAAGATATGTAACTCAAGCTATGAAAAATTATGAGTACAGCAGTCACACAACTAAAAACTCACAGTCTTGGGAGGAAAGGCAGGCCAACTCCCCACCATGCCAAAGCCATGCCAGCTGCACCCATCACCCACAATCACCATTGTGCCATGGCCCTGCTTCACCACTCCTCTACAACTCCTAGTAAAGACATCAATCTGACAAAAACTCTAGGAATGCTGGCATTTGAGCTGATATCACCAGGATTCTTTTGGAGTGGGATGTGGGTACCCTCCGCTGCCTTAATGTACTTCTGGAAGACCTGGTAGAAAAAAATGACCCACACAAGCCACACTATCAGCAGGAATTCCTGAACAACTCTAATTTTTTATATGATCACCCTCATAGAAACACAGCAATTTATATGCCAATGTGTAACTGAAGCTACCTAATGTTCAGAAACAGAAGAAATAACAATCAACTAGCAATAACAACAAGAGTTTAGGAAACTTTTGACGATAACTTATTAACCTCATTAAAAGATATAATAAATTTTACAAATTTTCTTGTTGCTGTATTCTTTTTTCCTTTCTTTTTTTTATTTTTTAGTAATTTTGCTCAAGATTGCAATTTTACACTTGGATCAGAGCAACCACATTCAAAATTTCTACTTTGCTTACAACTATAAATCAGAATTATATATAATAAATACCAGATATTGGTTTACACAAAAGTTCCCTACATATTTAGAAGAGATTATATATAGTTAATATTTAAATAACAGCAATGAGTCTTGTTGTTTATAAATTACTCCCAGATAATTACCCTATTTAATGCATCCTTTATTCAAGAGATAGTTCCAAAGTCAGCACTAAAGGTAAAAGACTATGCTAAGCCTACTCTCCAGAACATTATATTCCTAAGAAAAAGGTCAGAGGGAGGTACACAATTATCAATAAATTTATAGGTCACTATATATTATCAATCTAGTGTTAATGTTAATAACAAAAAGTAAAAATATATATGAAAAATTAAGAGAATAAAAAGAAATACCCTCATGGGAAAGTTATGGAAGACTTTTTTGACTATTTTAGATGACTTCTAAAGAAACAAACAAATAAATAAATAAAGGTGGGAACAAAGATAATCAATGCACAGAAAACCCCACAAATAAAAAGTCCTAAAGATAAAACATAATGGAGATTATAAAAAGAATTATAATTCAGTATATCTGGTGTTGAAAAAGCAAGCAAAGCAGACAGATAAGATGCCATTGTGAAAGGTTTCTGAAACTCAGAACTAATAATATTTGGGATCAACAATTCTTATGCAGTACATTAAATATCCAGATATTTTCCCAGAACCTCTGATCTCTATACATCTGATGTCAAGTAGTGCCTATTCCCTAACTCCCTGCAGGTCCCCATGTACAAACACACACACACACACACACACACACACACACACAACCTAGAATCAAAAGTTTTCAGATTTTGCAAAATGGCCCCCAAATAAGAATCATGACTATACGTTTTATCAGTGATATTAAAACTTTATCTTGAAATAAATGAAAAAAGAATGAGTACTTTTATCAAATTACTTTTTCAAAGTACTTTTTTAAATAATCCAGGTAGTACATAAGAAATTAATTTAGAGTTTGAAAGATCTACAACTGTCAGGGAAATAATATGCTCCAGGCTAACAGAAGAGAAACAGAATCAATAGATCAACTGTTCCCAAAGTGTTCTAAATTATATTAGATGCCTCTGTGAAAGTGAAAACAAGACCACTAGAAATGGACTGACCCACTGTCTATTCATTGTCATGATAGGTTAGACATTAAAGATCTTTTGTGCATCTGTATTGACTATGAAGATTAGCAGTGACATCCTATATATTTGCTAAATTAAATGTTTAATAATGAATGATTGTCATATTAATACATATAGTAGGGAGAGGTTGGTATTCAGTAAATTGTATAGAGAACAAATTATACATAGAACCATAAAATAGAAGATAACCAATGATCTGTATTTTAGGCTTGAAAAAAATGCCTAACATTATATTTAACACAAAGCTAAATAATCAACTCTCAAAATCAAATAAAACAAGCTGTACAACCAGAAGTAATAATATTTTTTCTGAAATGTTATGGTTGTATTAACTTGACACCTTTATTGGTTAGAACAAAATGTTAGTTGACTATTTCTGCTCTTGTTAAATCGGTTTCCTCTGCCTTTTTCATGCAACTTATCACTAAATCTTTATATCTCAGTTTTTCCATAATTATTTTTGTTTTAATAGGTTCTTGAAAGATTTTTATTTTATTATTTAATGCCAACAAATAAGGTAAACTTAGATAAACTTCCCAGACACTTTCTATAGAAAGGAAGGGGCATTTTCTGTTGTCACCATGTGAATGTTAATTTTTAATGCTTTTATATCCAGCATTTGTCTTTTTCTTATTTTACTCTTTTCATCTGTGGGTTCTGCCAGTGAGTCTACTCTGTGCTCACAAAACATGGTCCATCTGTGAAGGATGAGCTTCAATCAAATCAATAGCTAAATCAAAAGCATGAGTCAACGTCCTTAGGTATGCTGGAATGGAATAACATCGTCAATGGAATCCCTGTCACCCAAGAGCTAGATGAATGTCCTTCAATTACTATACTTGGATAACTGCTCTCCTTGAAGTCATGGCTCCAGTTTTTAGACAAAATTGTGGGGTTTTTTGAGAACCATATATACAATTCTTAATCTATTATTACACATGTGTATCATTCCTGCTTCTGAGTTTATGAGTTTTAGTAAAGATAAGAATTTATTGCACTGTCCTTTATAAAGACTATATGCTGAGACCCAACTACAGATAGGAAAAAATCATATAAACTTTTAACAAAATTCCCAGTAGAACCTGTATAAAAATGTCTGCCACACACTGAAATTTAAGAATACTAATATGAAAATAATTATTAATGGTCATATAATTGATGAGTAACTGATAAATATAATTGATAATATAAATAATTTTCCTCCAAAGGTTTGACAGATACTTCCATAATACTGAAATTTGTTTGGAGGAAATGGAGAACTTTATTCACCATTGAATTCCAAATCCAGTTTATAGAGCAGATACTCCAGTGACTGTAAACAACTGCAAAAAGAAACTACTGGCCATTAATATGTCCCAGGTAGTCCAGACCTGATGATACATCTGTGGTACTCTCAGAAAATGAGGAGCCATATTTCCCTTTCTATATGAATTACAACAGCCAGAAGAATGCCATCCTTTATGCCCTTCAACAGATCTGTTTAGCCACTGATCTCAAATAATATAAGCAATTAAGCCTCTCAGATGAGACTGGAAAAGAGGCTGAAAAGTTTGAGTCTTGTCTTGTGAAATGGGTTTGAACCAAACCCAGTACACCCATCCTGACACTGAAAAAACAGCAATTCTGCCTACTGCTGACATCTCCTCACAGAAAAATGACCCAGGTCCTCCACCAAGTTCCAGAAGAAAATAATGGCTTATATCTCCACCATTAATTACCTCTGTGGCATTCCCAGAAAGTAGGTAGGGATTGAGTCCTCTTTCTGCATAAGCTAAAGTAGTCAAACATAACTCTATACACCTTCTAACAGAAATAGCCTAGCTCCATGACTTAACTTTATCAAACTTCCAAACTACCAAATTTGTTTCAAATCTATAGAGCCTAAACACTTCAATACCTATTTTATAACATTGTCAGCCCAGAGTTCACAGGTAATATTATGGGAAACTTAGATAGTAATCTACCAATCTCTGTGAGCCTAAATAATATCACTAGAAGACTCAACTAGCACCAACCATGGCCCAGTAAACTCTTAGACACTGTCTTTAGTAACACCATGGAGAGATACAGCTATCATTTTAAATTGACCTGTATTGATCTATGTTTTGATAATTCCATTTGCCTTTGTGTTGTAACAAGAAATAATGAAGTAAATTTCTACTTAAACAAAAGCAGGCTATGGTGATAGGTGGGAGATTGAGAGAGAACACTGGTGAAGGGAGGTCATACTGGTGAAAAAAATGATGTTTGATTTTCTTAATGCCTGAAACAACTGTATCCTACACACACAATGGGTGTGTAGGATTTTGAAAAATCCCAATGGGTAATGATATATAAATTCATTTTATATTTTTAACTCGATGAGCTATATATTGGTTTTCTATTTTCTTAGTTTGCCTCCAAATTACAAATCATTTCCTGCTTACAGAACCACATAAAAAACTGCTATGTTAAGAACACCAAAATGGTTTTTCAATACTAATAAATCACAATAATTTATGTTTCTCATGTTCACTCAGAGAATAAGAATTGATATAATAACATATTCCTCATCGAAAGGTAAAATAGAAATTCTATTTACTAGTATCTTATTCAGGACAAGCAGTTGAAATGCATAAACTTGATAAGATTAGACTAAAGCTGAGAGAAACAAGTAGTCAAACAGAAGGATCGTGAATAAGAGAATTTTCTTCACCAAACTCTTGTAGAGGACTTGTTTAAAATTGCAATCTCATTCTAACAGCCCCTGGGGTGAGGTTGGAGAATATGGGAGGCAGGATGGGAACGGAGGTGGAGGGAGGACAATCCGTGATGAGAATTCCCCTGATTCAATGTTAATATGTACCTAAAATATTACTATGAATGATATGTAAACCATTATGATTAAAATAAAAATTATATTAAAAAAAAGATAAACCAGGGCCGGAGAGATAGCATGGAGGTAAGGTGTTTACCTTTCATGCAGAAGGACAGTGGTTCGAATCCCGGCATCCCATATGGTCCCCGCGCCTGCCAGGAGCAATTTCTGAGCGTAGAGCCAGGAGTAACCCCTGAGCGCTGCCAGGTATGAACCAAAAACCAAAAAGAAAAAAAAGATAACCCCCTCCAAAATAAAATAAAATTGCAATCTCATTACTAAATGAAAAAGTTCTAAACCAAATGTTAAGACAATTTGACTCCAAAGATTATATTCCACAGTGTCATAAAATAATTAACAAATAAGATGAATTACAGAGAAAGAGAGAATCTAAAAAAGAGGATAAGGTCCTGAACCTCCATAGATCCCAATCATTATGAATTGTAGATCTTCACCTTAATAAATGGTGCACTGAAGTCCTAAACCCCAGCAACTCAAATAATGATTTTATGTGGGTTTATGGGATTTGTCAGTAAAATAGTAGGAAGGAAGGAAGGAAGGAAGGAAGGAAGGAAGGAAGGAAGGAAGGAAGGAAGGAAGGAAGGAAGGAAGGAAGGGAGGGAGGGAGGGAGGGAGGGAGGGAGGGAGGAAGGAAGGGAGGAAGGAAGGAAGGGAGGGGAGGAAGGAAGGAAGGGAGGGAGGGAGGGAGGGACAGAGGAAAGGGAGGGAGGGAGGGGAGGGAGGGAGGGAGGAAGGGAGGGAGGAAGAGAGGGGAGGGACGGAGGGGAGGGAGGGATGGAGGGAAGGAGGGAGGGAGGAAGAGAGGGGAGGGAGGGAGGGGAGAGAGGGGAGGGAAGGAAGGAAGGAAGGAAGGAAGGAAGGAAGGAAGGAAGGAAGGAAGGAAGGAAGGGAGGGAGGGAGGGAGGGAGGGAGGAAGGAAGGAAGGAAGGAAGGAAGGAAGGAAGGAAGGAAGGAAGGAAGGAAGGAAGGGAGGAAGGAAGGGAGGAAGAGAGGGGAGGGAGGGAGGGGAGAGAGGGGAGGGAGGGAGGGAAGGAAGGCAGGCAGGAAGGAAGGAAGGAAGGAAGGAAGGAAGGAAGGAAGGAAGGAAGGAAGGAAAATAGGAAGGGAAGGGTGGAAGGAAGAGAGGGAGAAAAGGATGGAAGTGAGAGAAGGAGGGAGAGAGAGATGGGGAGAGAGGGAGGGACTGAGGGAGAGGAAGAAGAGGGAAGGAAGGAGGGGAAAGGGAGGGAGGGAAAGGGAGGGGAAAGGGAGGGAGGGAAAAGGAGGGGAAGGAGGGAAGGAGGGGGAAGAAGGAAATGGGGGAGGGAGCAGGGGAGGGAGGGAGTGAATGGGGTAGGGAGGGGACTTTTACAAAAGAAACTTTTCAAATAAAAAAAGGCTATGAATGTGGGTTCATAAAATAACTTCCTAATCACAGATAATGAGTTATAAAATATATTTATCTGAAGCCAGAGTGGTGGCATAATGGTAAGGTGTTTGTCTTGCACGTGGCTGACCTAGGACAGACCCCAGTTCAATCCCCTGGTGTCTCATTTGGTCCTCCAAGCCAGGAGTGATTTCTGAGCACATAGCCAGGAGTAACCCCTGAGAGTCACCAGGTGTGGCCCAAAAACAAACAAAAAGGGCATTTATCTGAAAGAACTATACCGTTAGTAATTGAAGAAACCATTCATATAAAATAATTAGTTTATTATAAGCAAAGTAAAATGTATTTATCATTAATAAGTAAAATGACCTTTAAGATCAATTATGTATTTTTAACTGTGTGTTTAGGAAATTTTAAGATTAAATTTACAGGTTATAACTATATTTACAGAAGTATATTTATAACACATAATTGTGCATATATTTACACATTTTCTTTGATGAAAAGTAAGAGACAGAAATCACATTTACATTGTAATATAAAACGGGGGCAATTTTATAAACATTATATTTTCTTTTTTTTTTTTTTTTTGTGGTTTTTGGGTCACACCTGGCAGTGCTCAGGGGTTATTCCTGGCTCCATGCTCAGAAATTGCTCCTGGCAGGCACGGGGGACCATATGGGACGCTGGGATTCGAACGGATGACCTCCTGCATGAAAGGCAAATGCCTTACCTCCATGCTATCTCTCCAGCCCCACATTATATTTTCTAAACCTATGAAAGAATAATTAAAGCCTCTATTTTTTTTTCTTTTTTTTAATAATTTTTATTGTGACCAAAGTAAATTACAAATCTTTCACAGCAATATTTAGGGTATATAGTGACATTGAATCAGAGACATTCCCACCACCAGTGTTGTCCTCCCTCCACCCCTGTTCCCAGTATGCATCCCATATCCTCCTCCTCTGCCCCCCAGCTGGTAGTATGAGTGGTCCCCTCTCTGTCTAGCTTGTTGTAGATGGGTAGCAATTCTGCTGTCATTAGCTTTGGAATTAGTGTTTAAGTCTGATCATTTTTTTCTACTTCTACCCAATGTTCATATGACTGTTTGGTCTTGGTACCATCATTCTTCCACCCACCCCCCAATTTATGAGGCAGAACAAGATGATTCAAGCTATGTGGTTCTGTTTGGGGGGGGAAGCAAAAAACAAACAAAAAACCGGTAGGAGTCCATCTAGAGGTTATACATATCAATTTAAGAGAAGAAAGAGAAAAAGGAAGAAAAACATAACAAAAAGACAAAAAATACAAAAAATAAGAAAAAAAAAACAAAAAACTACAATGACAAAAACAAACATCAAACAAAAAACCCGAAAAGCACCACAGCAATTAAGACAACTAAAAATAACCACGAGCCCGAAATTAAAAGAAAAAAAATTGTCCTTTTTTTTTTCTTTTCATAGGCATAGTAAATATTGGGGAGATTAGAAAGGGAATTCCCCCGTGGTCTAAGAGATACAGGGTTATTCCGCCCTTGAAGATACTGTCATGGGAATAACTACAGACTCTGTACATGCTCTTTTTCACTCCCCTAGGTCTTTTTATGGTGCCAGAAAACTTTCAGCTCAGTCATGGATGATAAAATCAGGCCTCTGTAGCTAGAGATTTGGTATTTGCACAGGTCAGAGGATGGAGCCTAGGATGGAGTCTTTCTTTATGGATCTAGAAATTCTGTTCCATCACTATTGTTTTAATCAGTCTTCTGTAATTGGTGGTCTTGGTTTTTGCACCAATCCTAGGATGAAGCATAGGATAGAGTCTTTGATTATGTTTCCAGAAGTTCTCCTCAGTTTCAGTTGTCTCAGTCAGATCTCTGGAATTAGAGATCTTGGTTGTTGTACAGATTGTAGGCCAAAGCCTAGACTAGGTTCTTTCTTATTGGTCCCAGGATAAGTTCTACCAAGTCATGTTTGTCACAGTCTTCTGTAGTTAGTGATCTTGACTTTTGCACAGATCAAAAGATGGCATGTATTCTGATTTCATCTTATCATTAGGTGATGAAATAAGATAACCTGCTCTTAGACCAAGTTGTTGTCCTTTCCTCATTGTTAGGATGTCATATCAAAACTAACATATGTTGGTGCCAGAACAGTATTAAGAATTTCCCAGGAGAAATTTGGTTCCTGGAGAAATTGCAGAGAATTGTATCAGTTCTGTCTGAGACCTAAGGTTCGGGATTGGATAGTCACTGTCTAGTCACATGTAGTCTAAGTTGGATCCACATGACATATGTTCAGGGTAGGAGGCGCCTCTAGAGGGATCTTTTATTCTTTTATTTGGTCTTTGATGTTGGTTTTTGACAAAAAGCTCCATACACCTTAAAATTTCCTGGATGACAGGAGCATCTTTTTGCTTTGGTTAATTGTTTGTTTGTTTTTGTGACACCCATTTATGCTCAAAATTCATTCCGGATCTGCTCTGAAGAATCACTCCTGATGGGGCATGAGGCACCTTATAGGATGCCAGGGGAAAACTGAGGATGGCATTGTGCAAGGCAAGCACCCTACACACTGAACTATCACTCTGACCCTGAACATCTTTTATTTTATTACTTTTCTTTAATATTCTTTTATTTTAATTATGAGAACAATGATGCAAAGGAAGAGGACAAGGTAAAGTTACCGTGGAAGGACAATCACCAATAAACAGAGTTCTCTGAAGAAATCCTGTTGCTGACACCTTAATTTTGAACATACAGTCAAGGAACATTAAGAAGAAATAAAACAGAACCCATGTACAATTACTTTGTCCCTCAAGTCTCCAGATGTACATTATAACATTTCTTAGTGGTAAACAAAGCAGTTTAAAGCCATGATATTTGTGTAACTCCTTAAACATTAAAGGCATAGTATTTTTTACATTTCCATGCATATGCATATTAGTTTATGTTAACCTCAAAAATTTAAGTGGGTTTTTTTTTTAATTTAAGGTTTAGAGTCAAAGGAGCAAAGTAAAAACGGTGTTAGAGTGGCAATTAATGTTTGCATAGGCCCACCAAAATATGGGTGACATGGAAAGGAAAAGCCTTGGCCTAAATACAAAGAGACCCTACCCCTGAAGTTTCCTGGCATAAGACCAGCTCTAGGCTCTGGCAAAATAGTTTGTCTAATCCAAGTCCTTGTCTGTAGTGCCAATACAGTTTTATTTTTCAAACCATCTCTGTTGATCGCAAAAGATCCTGGAATCTGCATATCCTACAGTGAAGTCAGGCTGGTGTCAAGCATCCTCTAGTTTGTTTCTACCTCACAATTAGCCCTGTCCAGTAAGCAGGACATTATTGTTGTTAAGTCTTCTCAGTGTTAAGGGAAGTCTCTTTCGAGAAGGTCAATGTCAGAGCAGCGGTAGGGTCTTCCCTGGTAGAGAATTGCTTCCAGATGTTGGATGTTTTGTAGGTGGCTTCCCTAATTTAGGGATGAATGGTGAATGCCCATTCTTCTGAGGCCTGCACCAGGTCATTATGTCAATGTTCAGGGTGTAAGGTCCAATTGCTCTACAAGTTTTGTGTGTTCCCATCATTATTAGATAAGAACTTATTAGTATGTATAGAATTTCACCATTTTAATATGCTTATACAAACAAAGAATAATGCCATGTGGCATTATTGGTACATATGGGGCTGCAAGAACAAGTCCAACAATCCCCGCAACTTGGTTCATACATAAGTGATAAACTGGGGGAATCTTCCACCAAATTCCTTATTGATCAGTTCACAAAGAGAAAAAAAGATAAAAAGTAGTAAGGTAAATCGTCATTATATAAGAGAGTATTTAGTAAGAGATATAGCTGTCAAAGAAAATAGATATAAAATATTCAAAGGGTATACTTGTCTGTTTTATGCTTTTGAAATAGTTGGGTGGGTGTTAAATCCAGTGCAACACATTGGTCTGTGATTTTGGATGGTACAGTACTGAAGTTAAAAAGGATAAATGTGGGGTAATGATGGTTCAGGGTGAGAGAGTTAAAGAGTAAAAATGAGTTTTGTAGGGGTGTGATAAAGAGCAGAATACAAAATGTACATTCTGCATACATAAAAACATATCTTAAGGATATACTATTAATATGGAATACTATTAATATATATTGTGCATGTGGGGGCACTAGCCCCGCGAAGTTTGGAACATGTAGACTGGTATGAAATCACCAGTGACTGCCTTAGTACAGCCGAGCAACTATCAGCCACCCCAAGTTAAGCTCCTCCAAGTGTAAAAAAGGCCTTTGGCACAACGGAGGTCTGCCAAAACCCATGCTGTCAGAGACTCCTGGCTCCCAGGAAGGAATCCTTCCCAAGATCCTTCCCAAGCCGAAAAGCCAGAAGTTCAAAGCCCGCACCCTAAGCCTCCCTCTGGAGCCAGCTTGGGAGTGGGGAAAGCCTAGGGTACCCCATAAGCTTCTCCAAGGGACCCACCTTGCTGGCTTTCCCAAGCATGTGGCCCAGGGGAAGCCCTGGAGCTCTGGAGGAAGGAAAAGCCTCTATTCTTTAACAAAGCTCTATCATAGGTCCCAGAGGTTTTGTTGGTTAAGGCAATCTATCTCATTGTAGACCAGTTCCATTCATCTTTATGTTCTGAGATAAGATTAAAATGTTGCTTAATATCTAGATATCAAGAACAACAAATGGTTTTGAATGAAGAAATGGAAGAAAGGCGGTTACTTGTTATATACCTAGGACTTTTCATACCCAAAAAAACAAATACACATTCTAAAGATCAAACCAGTATTGTTCACCTATACAGCCTCTCTGATAAGTACTTTAGAAAGAAAATGTTAGGTATATACAAAGAACTCAGAGAAACCATGCAATGGACAGACAACTAGATTCAGAGGATATTAAAGTAGAAATGGGAAAACTTCAAACAAATAAAAAACTTGGTAGGTGAAATAAAAAATGCACTGGAAGGCCTCATCAACAGAGTAACAGATACTGATGACAGAATCAGTGAGCAGGAAGATGAGCTACACAACACCATCATACAACAAAAGAAGTTCAAACAGAGCCTTAAAGTAAATGAACAGAAGATGAAAAAAGTACTTTAAACAACTGAACATACAACAATAGAAATCTGGAATAAATTAAACAGAAACAACATAAGAATAAGCAGGGTCCTAGAGAACTAAGAATCAACAGTCAAAGACAACATCACTGAGAAGTTTCCAGAGTGCTAAAGAGTGCACGCATCCATGTTCTGGATGGCTGAGGAGTACCAGCTAAAAGAGAGCCAAATAAAAGCACCCCAAAGCACATCCTAGTTACAATGATAAAAAATACTCCACATCACAATTCATCAGGAAAGAAAAGTAACAATGATACATCATCTCACACGACAGAGACTGGCATAGCACAAAGAACAAGAACAACCAGTGTTGGCATAGATGTGGGGAGAAAGAGACACTCATTCATTGCTGGTAGGAATGCAGGCATGCAAGCTAGACCAGACATTTTGGAAAACAAGATGAATATTCCTCAAAATACTTGAAATCAAACTTCCATATGATCCAGCAATACTATTCCTAGGAACCCAAAAACACCAAGCAGAAAAGCTCTCTGCATTTTATGTTCAATTGCAGCACTAGTTACAATAGCCAGAATCTGGAGACAATTCAAAGGTCTGAGAACAGTTGAGTAGCTAAAGAAACTATGGTATAGATATCTACACAATGAATAGTAAGCATTAGTTAGGAAAAATGAAGTCATAAAATTACTTATACATGGGTGTATGTGGAGTTTATTATGTTGAGTGGATTCAGAGAGAATAGACACAGAATAATCTCATTTGTGGGATATAAGAAAAATAAAATGGACATGGTAGTAATGTCTATAATCAATAGAGATAAGGGTCAAGAGGATCAGTCCATGATATGACTCTTGCCACAAATAGTGGGTCAGTGCTGTTAGGGTAGAGAAGGGACCACAGTGACAAGAAAAGTTAGAGCTTATCACTCTGGACAAAAATGGGGGCTAGAAGAAGATAGCATGATAACAGTAGTACAAACCACACTGTCAAAAATTAGGATAGATTAAAAGTACGAGAGAGAATTAGAGAGACAGAGAAAGAAGGAGAAGTAAAATGTCTTTCAAGAGGCAGGCAAGAAGGAGAGTGAAATGAAACTTGGGTAAAATGCATTGGTGTTCAAGACAGGCATTATATTTCTCTCACTCACTACCATTGTCATGATAGTTGTTGGTTTAGTTACTTCTCTGTCTAAATAAAGATATTATTTTTTAAAAAGGACAAAACAAAGTCCACTAATAAAGAATGGTGTACATTGTAGGACTGAAACTTAATCATAAAATATTGCAAACACAGTGCTTTAATAAAGCAATTATTTTTAAAAGGACCTTAAAAGGAAAGAATTCTAAGGATATAAAAATTTCTCTCTGGGATATTCAATCTATCTCTAACTCTATTCTTTTTAGAATCAAAATTATGTGGATGTGAAGGTTCAGTTTCACCAATACTTTGGCCAATCCTGATGTTATAGAGAAATACTATGAACAAAGAATTCCAGCCCAAAAATGTATATGCTTCAACAGAATTAGCATGAGTTTCTTTGGATGCTAGTTCAGTTGAGGTATTTATTTGTACCATAATTCTTGTAAGATGTATTCAGTTATAATTTATGTGGGTATGTCTCTCAGTAAATGCATAAGCCATGTATTCCTCAAAAACTGACTTTATCTTTACCTAGCCAGTCTCCCTCTCTCTAGTAGTCTTGCCCTATACAAAGTGGTTGGAAATATGCATCAAATGAATGGCTTTCTCTGATGCTTCTAGTCTACATCTATTGATTCTTATATATTTTATGGTATTACCTTACATATACGTCTCATCAACTATATTAAACTACATTCATCATCTTAATACCTGTCACATTACCATGGAGTAGTCATTAAGTATACCCTATCTTTCCATGGTTAATAATGATATTTCCAATCAATCCTGAGCAGAAATTCTACTGTGACCCTTTCTTGGGTCACCAAAATGCTTAACTATCTGTATGTTGACTTTTTCCATTTTCTTTAGGATCTTCCTCACCAAAGCTTCATAATGCTGCTGATAACTTTATTAAAGATAGTCTAAAAATGCAACTCATAAATTACAAAGGCATACCTAATAAGTATTTGTAAGTATATGCTACTAATTCCTTAAACAGAAAATTCTAAATTATTGTAATTAATATTAATTTAAATATTATTAAATCTCAAGAATAATACATATCTAAATATTACCTATTAATACATTTTCTTGCTTTAAGTAATATTATAAATATACATGTACAATACTTTGCAAGAGGTATAATTTTTTCAGAGGCTGTGGTTTGTATATAACACAATTATTCCATCCAATATTGAATTTGTAAAAGCCTATATGTTAGTCAAAACTATGTGATGCATCCAACCCTCTATGTCATCTTCTCAATCAACTACCTCCATATCTTCTGAATTGTAAGTCCACATAATTGCAGAACAACTAAGTGGGAGGGAGTGTACTAAATACAAAGATTCACCCAGAACATCAGGGACACCAAAAACACAGGGAAGAAGATGTTTAAAACACCATCACCAACCTTAATGATTGAAAATAATAATATGAAAGAGCTTACTAGTACTAACTAGTTCTGAAAACTCTGAGTGACATTCGTAACATGTTGAGAATGTTTAAAAAGAAAGAAAACAAAAACGGCTCAGGTCATAAAGAAAGCACAAGAAAGAATGAGAGTAGAAATGCGAATAATACATTCAGAAGTGACAGAAATAAATATTATTGTTGGTGATATTAAAACTGCAAAAGGGTTTGAGCAGCAGAAAAAATAAAAGGAAAGGAAAGGAATTATTCTCATCAGAGAACTGTAGGAAGAAGTCAAGAGGAACACTATAAAATGATCAAATTCCCTAAAAGAAAAGAAAATTTGATGAAGAACTACTAATTAAATATAGCATAGACAAATCTCCCACTGTTGAGGAAGGTGGCATCAAAATTTGAGAGGACAATAGAACCAGGTATCATTACTAATCAAAATCACAGGGAGTGATTTTCAATTCAGCGCCATCTTCCTTTTATCTGATTCCATTGCCTGCTTCTTTCCTGCTTACTAGTTAACAGTCTACAGCAAGTATTCTATGCACCAAACATCTTAAGGTCCTATTGACTTTGAAAAGCTTTATGAGAAGTGGAATACAGGTACTCCTAGTTTAACGTTTCAACAACTTGGTCGTTAAGCGAATTGGTAGTTTAGTGAGGAACTGCATGTACTGTATACAGTAGTACAGTATATGCAAAGTACTTGACAATATGTATAAGTAAAATAACAAGAAAGATCAAACTGAAAACTTCCACTTGTTTTAATTTGCATAGGTTGTGTAATTTATACATAGAATTGCAATGTGTTACAGAACATAAAGTTAGTAAAGTAGGTACATTAAAGCACCAAAAACTACAGCACTATACTCTAGAGTGTACAAGATGAAAAAAGGATATTTAAAATAAACAAAAAAATTAAGTTTAGGTTATCATTTTAGTCAACAAATTCTTCAAAATCTTCATCTGTGTCATCATCAGAGCTATTATCAGGAGCTGCTGAAGGCCCAGGTAAGGGACACGATGGAATAGAAATTGAAGTATTGGTAGTGCTTGGTGTAACTTTCCAAAAAATATCCATTTAGAGTCATCTGCTTTGTCGTTTTCTTTCTTTCTTCATATATTTCATGATAGCACTGTAAAACTTTACTTATTTGTCTTTACACCTTTGTGAATCATTCAACATTCGGATATATACTCTGTAGTTCCAACATAGCTGCATTCACTTTTGAGAACACACTAGCTAATCCCTTCTCAATAAACTTCTTTGGTACTTCTTCCATGTTTTCATTTTCTTCTTCCTCCACCAGGTTCTGCTGTGCTTCCAACTCTATTAAATCATCGGTAGTTAGCTCTCCCTCCCAGTATTGCACTAATTCCTCAATATCTTCCACCTCAACTTCTCAATTAAGCACTTTAGCAAGCTCCATAGTTGTTTTATTTATGGCATCAACATGTTAATCTTTCTCAAAAACTACAATATTGTTCACAAAACATTGTTCACCATCAGTGAGAATGGGGTCTTCAAACTATGGCCAGTGGGCCACATATTGTATTTATTCCCATTTTGTTTCTTCACTTCTAAATAAGATATATGCAGTGTGCATAAAAATTTGTTCATAATTTTTGTTTTTACTATAATCTGGCCCTCCAACAGTCTGAAGGACAGTGAACTGGCCCCCAGTTTAAAAAGTTTGAGGACCCCTGGGTGAGATGGTCGTGTGAGCGGTTGTTAAGCAGGTAGGTGGTTAAGCAAGGAGTAGCTTTACTTTTTTATTATTTTTATCTCATTTCTATCTTCAAACCTTTTGAGAGACCATAATCCAAATGATTCTTGATTAGCTAGTGTTAAATTCTTTTCCAGGCATAATAAAAATTGATGGCATCTAATCTTCAAAGTTTCAAACCAAGTTAGATCAGAACAAGACCTAGGCTTGTTAAGCTCATTTCTACTTCTCCATACATTTGGCAGAGAAAGGTCTTCTTCTGTGTTCCTTGGGTCCTTTGAAAATCCCCATGCCTAACATTTTAAGGTCCAGAACACCAAAAACAAAGTACTCCTTTTACAGGGGAAGAAGACTAAATTATTCTTAGATAAAGCAATGGGTTTCTTTATAATGAAACTTAACTAGCCCAGCTAGCAGATATCTGAAGCACTGATAGTCTTTACTTAATGTGGACACAACTTAAGTCAGACTAAGTAAGAAATTAGAATCTACTTCAAAGGAAATGTAAGTCCCCACTAATTGATTTCATTCATGCTCCAATTGCCCTGTTCATTGCCAACATTTTTTATGCTGATAACCTCCTTTCCAACTTCTCTGTTCATGCTTGGGCTCACACATTCTTTTAATCTGTTAATTATCTGTATTCACTATTTATCAAATACTATATTTGTCTGGTTGGAACCTGACCAAGTTTCTAACAAACAAAAAATTCCTCTCTGAGGAATTTGTAGAGCATTCTTCAGGAAAAGGTGCTTTCCATCGAAGTAAAGCTGCTTTTCTTTTAAAATAAAGCGATACTGACCCTAAAAGTTTTTATCAAAAACATTCAAAAATAGCAAAGTATTTATCATGGAAGAAGTTATGCTTTCAACATTAGGCTCTACAAATGTATGCTATGAATCCTTCTTCGGAAGAATCAATCATTCTAGAAGCCAGAGAGATATTTGAGTTTGAAATACTAATTATAAAACTGAACATACCTTAGATGGGAGCACCTACATGACATGTTTTTCCTTCACCCATTCCCTTTCCCAAATCAAATTCCAATGGCTATCAGAGGAATGAGAGAAAACCCTTAAGTTCACAACACAGGAAGGAGGCTTCTAAATCAGTCTGGTATGCAGAGTCTACAAAGGCAGGCAAGAAAATGAAGTTCCTCTTGTAAGAAAGATTTGAGGGTAAACAAATTTAAAAGTTAGAACTGTGATCCAAAGAAAATCTGAACGATAACAAGATAAACAATGAAGCCAGAAGAAAAAAAACTAACTGTAAAAATAAAGAGTCACAGAAAGTAAGGGATACAAAGGTCAAAGTGGCCAGTGGTCATAATGAAGGATTCAGAAAGCAACAATTCTGGAAGTTGCGCTGTAAAGGCAAAGATTGGATCCAAAAGATTAAAGTGTATTTCTGATACTATTTGACCCCGAAATTCAACCATTCCTATGTTTGCTGTATATCAGAGCTAGAAAAATGAGTCAAGATAAATCAGCTCCTGAACTGATTTATTGCTATCCAATTAGGAGGCTCTCAGCTCATTGATCAGAAACAAAGATTAAAGGGAAAAAAAAGATAGAATAAAGGCTAAACTTTTGCAATCTTCTCTCTCAACCAACTACACAGAAAGATATGCAGAACCTAATTTAGCATGGGTTATAAATCACAGCAAGTGGTAAAGGAAGAAAAAACAAATATAACATTTAAGCATGTGAGTGTTCCAAATGATAAGAATATTTTTAAATGATGCTATGGCTGCCCTCATTTTGGCTATCTGTACAAAGCAAGTATATCAAACATAAAAAGATATTTATGCAAATAAAATATCATTATACAAGTATAAAATACTACACAAATTGGATTAAACATTGCTACCATAATTGTTTTTCGGCCTCCCTCATTCTAATTGTCCATGCCTTACAAAATCAGCAAAAACACTTGTTAGGATCAATATATGAATAACTAACAATATGCGGATTGAGGGATTTGTCTTGGTCTGGTGCTTATTTAACAGATTACTGTTTTGTTCACTAGAGAATGTTAATACTTCGACAAACTATTCACAAAATCCCCCCCAATTTTAAATTATAAGCCCCCCTCCAGTTAAGCTGATGTAGAGAGGAAATGCATTAGAAAAATTAAAATCATCCTAAAATTACAAATGCAAAACATAATATAATAATTAGGTCAGGAACTGATGCATTAACAAAGGCACTGATTTGTTAATAAGTGAGGAACATTTTCTCAGCAAGAAATTCTGAGCAATCGTGATGTCTATTTAGCATCTCAGTGGTAACAAATTCTGTAAAGCAGAATGAGGGAGTGACAGAAGGAGAAAAGGAGGGAAGGAAGGAGGGAAGGAAAACAGGTCATCAAAAGCCTGGATTTTAGATCCTCCACTGATAAACTGTAGGATATTTGACAAGTCATAGCCTCTATAAATCTTTTTTTTTCTTAATGGATCAACTTCACTTTATGTCTAAGAATCATTGTGACAATTGAATTAGATGGTGTAGGTGACATTATTTTATAAATGATAAAGCCCTATAATATAAATATATTACTACCACCAATATCTAACTCAACAGAGGAAACAACCTCTGAAATAATGAATAAATTTGATTAAGTTGTCAGTTAATTTGATCACAGGCTAATGTTATGCTTTCATTAATTGAATTTTCAATATAGATTTTCAGACTTATTTAACCAAAGTGTTAGTTTGTCATTTTATAAATAATTATTAAATAGAAGAGCTTAACCAAGTAGTTGATTGTTTCTTTAGGCCCACATAGCTATAAATCTAAAAAAATTGTCATTTTACTACCTGAGTGATATTTTTCATAACAATAAACAATAACCCATTAGTCTCACCTTAACTTCAGTAAAAATATAATTTGATAGTTCAAAAGAAAGGACAAAGGCACTTGCCTAGCATGTGGCTAATGCCAAAATCCTGATCCTTCTCTAGTTCTGCATATTAATTAGCCCCCTCAGCTGCACCAGGAGTGGCTCAAAAACACCAGTCAGGTATAACCCTACCACTCATTCTTTCACCTTCTCATCCCCAGAAAAGGTCTGTGGAGGACAGCAGATATATAGTTTCAGGAGCAAGGCACTTGCCTCACTTGCACAACGAAGCCAACTCTTCATCCTGTACCATAAATCATCCCCTACCATCAGGAGTGATCAAAGTGTACAAAGCCAGAAGTAAACCCTTAACACAGCCACAACGCCACCATCAAAAAAAAAAAAAAAAGAAAAGAAAAAAAAAATTAAATGTTGGTGTACCTATCTGAGACCCTGGATTTAGGTGTAGATACCTAAGACCCATCCATTTCTGGGAGGGGTCTTGGGAACCAGATATTAGGTGTGACCTTACCTGCAAGACCCCGCCCATTCCTGGGAGGGGTCTTGGAAAAGTTAGATAAGCCTTGGACTGAGGGGATTCGGTCCCTTTCTGCGCTGCTGGGCGCTCTGGCTTTTGGGTCTCTGTGTTCTGGTCTTTGACCAGCATGGAGCCCAAAGGGAAGATGGCTGAAAGGAGTTTAAGATGCAGGGCCAAGAATAACTAGTGCTTGAAAGGTTATGAGTAGGCCACACACATGTGGTGAAGAGGGCATGAATAAAGATGATGGTTCCTGATGCCTGCCTGTGAGTGAGTGATTTCGCCTTTCACCTGGGCCTGGGATCCGCCGGCTGGATGGGAGCCAGGAGCCACGTGACCTGGGATGGCAGAGAGAAATCCATCGCCATCCACCGCCATCCAGCCCCATCGTTATTTATTTAATTCAACAATTAAACAATAAAAATAATAAATAATATAGTTATGGATAGCTTAGACTATTAACATATATTTAAACCGTACCTAAATTGGAAATGATGCAATTAAGATTTGAGAATATTAGACAATATAGACAAAGCTACTTGTAAGTAGAGCCACATTTAGAAGCTGACTGGTTGTAAAGTTGCTCACATTACAAAGAAATTACTCATAGATATGAAACAAAATGGAAAAAATATCTTTATATAAAGTCCTTTTAAAGGAGCCTGTATAGAATAATATGTGGAAAAATAAAGAGAGAGATAAATGCCCAAGTAGCTCTGGCAATCTGCTTCCTAGGCTATTAGGAAGGGATTCACTAAATGAGTCACCAGCAGCCCTCCTCTAACTCATCACACAATCCCTGGCAATCTCCCAAGAAAATGTTGAATAGCATTTTCTAGAATAGGCACCAAAATATTACCCTAACAGGACAAGCAGATGCCAGGGATCATACTTAGATTTTCATTTTAGGTGGTGCACTCTGGCAGCTCTGTGAATTAAAGAGGAGATGTTTATAGTCACCAAAGGTACTAGCAGACAATTGCAATCACTCAGGCAAGAAGCACCTAGCACCTAATTCAATCAGTGGAGTGAGAATGGAAAAGAAGTGGTTTAATTCATGCGTAGGTTTGGATGAGGTCATGGAGGAAATAAGCAGACAATGAGAACACCGAGTCCTTAAATAACACATTTGCACTTAAATAATGGGCAAAGAAGGCAACTTTAAGGAGCGCCCATAAGCAAGAGTTGGATGTAACTCATTTTCCTTGAAGCTTGACTATAAAGGGAGGTATTTAATCATCTTAAAAATCAGTCTTAGATGCCCAAGGAGATGATTCAAAGCACTGAAGTGCATGCTTTACATTCAGGAGTCCTAGGTTAAATCCCTAAACTTCCTGAGCAGCCATCAACACTGTCAGGTGAGGCTTCAAGCTGAAAGATTTTTGAAAAAGAAATAGAAGAAAACTAACTTTTATGGGGAAAAGAATATAAAAAACCAAGTTTTCTATGTGAATTTACTTTATAGCTATTATGAATATCTTATTAAGTTTATTGAAGAAGTATTCACAACAGAAAGTGTTAGTCGAGGTGCCCAAGGGGTGGCAGAGCACGGAGTTTGCAGTTATGAGACCCTAAATTTGATCCCTGGTACCATGTGTTCCCTGCCTCCCCCACCCCCTGCACTGCTGAGTGTTGCCCTCGGGACTTCCAATCAGGGCCAAAAGCACCCACACAACAATTTAATAAAGAAAAGAAAAGATTGGTCATAATTTTAACAAGGAATTTCAAAATGAAGTCAAACTAACGCACAAATAAGATTGAAATGGTGTCACAACAAAAGTTGTTTCCTGTAAAAAGAAAGTGGCTTTAAGAAATCAAAGTTATCAGATTGTTATGATGTTTCTTTGTATTTATAATTGACATATAACATGGAATCTAAAAAAATGATTTTGCTTTTTTTTGGGGTGGGGGGAATCACACCCTGCAGCACTCAGGGGTTACTCCTGGTTCTGCACTCAGAAGTCGCTCCTGGCAGGCTCTGGGGACCATATGGGTGCTGGGATTTGAACTGGGGTCTGTCTTGTGTTGGCCGTGTGCAAGGAAAAGGCCTCACTGTGCTATCAGTCTGGCCAGATGATTTCGCTTTAAGAAGGAAACTTCTAAGGATGCCCACCCTATCTTCACTTTGGATGAACTTAGCCATGCTGATAATTCCATTGATGAGCACTTGCATAGCTGAACTGAAAGTAAAATAAGTTTGCAGTAATGTCCTATAAAAACAGACTTTGGGGGGGCCAGAGCGATGGCGCAGCAATAGGGCATTTGCCTTGCATGTGGCTGACCCAGGGGAGACCTCGGTTCAATTCTCGGTGTCCCATATAGTCTCCCAAGCCAGGAGCGATTTCTGAGCGTCTAGCCAGGAGTAACCCCTGAGCGTCACTGGGTGTGACCAAAAAAAAAAAAAACAAACACAAACAAACAGAAACAGATTCGATTCCCTGAGCTTTGTCTAAGGTTTCAGGTGTTTGCCTAGTTAGACCCACCGGTAAGATCAATCAATATAAATAAAGACCGCTTTGCTCTGCCAGAGACCTTCTCTGTGTGCTTGATTAAGCAAACACCCATTACAACAACATAAATATCTAAAAGGAGCCATTTAAGCTTGAGTTAAAACCAGAAAATTGCTGGTTAGTGGAATTGCAAAGTTCTGGATCATTGGATGCACAATGAAAATTCCCAAGGCTATCTATCCTTTGAACCTTTTGGAATTGCTTGTTCTTTTGGAAAGAGATTGATATTCCCTTTTCTTTTTCTTTTTGTGGGATATGGGATTATTTGGGTCATACCTAGCTGTGATGGGTACTATTCTGGGTTGGTGCTTAGGGTATAAGATAGTAGAAGGGACCAAACCAGAGACTCCCATATACAAAGAAGGTGATACAGTCCTTTGAGCAGTTTCCCAATCATAGAACAGGTCATTATAATACCTTTACACATATCACTATTGAAGGGCAAAGGAAATGTATGAGACCATGCCATCTGGTCTGGCCAGAAACACACATTTGTCAAATACAAATGTTTCCCTCACCAAGGTTTCAGAAAAGTAAAATGAATAAAAACTTTTACTACAAATGTTTCACAATTCCATGCAGACTGCCTATATTAGACCACTGATAACATCAATATTATTGATAGCATAAAACACCTGCATATAATACTGAGGAACTAAGCAATAAAACACTGCAACCAAGAGCTAACATTACTTTAAAAGAGCACATTATTGAAGTGAGTTTTCTCTGACTCTACAGAACCAATTCTGTTTATTTCAACCCAACACTATGATTGTTATAACAACTCAGTAGTATAAAATCAGCCACAGTGGGAATATTTCAATTTTGAAAATTGGAAAGCCCTATATATCAGAGTTTTTGTTCACTTCTCGAGTTGGTGTTTAAACACTTACCAGTCTACACTCCTCTCTTAAGAACCTTTCATTAGTGTCATTAAAAGAGATTGGGGGCAAATGGAGCGGTGGCACAAGCAGTAGGGCGTTTGCCTTGCATGCGATGATCTAGGACGGTTCGCAATTATATCCCCCGGTCTCCCATATGGTCTCTCAAGCCAGCAGCTGTTTCTGAGTGCATAGCCAGGAGTAACCCCCTGAGCATCACTGAGTGTGACCAAAAAAGCAAGTAAATAAATTAATAATAAATAATATAAATAAATAATAAATAAATCAAATAATATTTTATTTGGATTCCTTGGATTCCCAAATCTGGAAGGGTTCTCCAAGATTTCCCCAATGCCAATTGAAAAGTTCGAAAGTCCTAATTTAGTTACCCGGCGCAGAGAAATGAAGAGGCTTATGAGTTCCAGCAGATGCTTTGAAAAAGTGCTTTAATACTGACCAGTCAAATGGCCAGGGTCAAAGTTCCCCCAGAATAGAAAGGGGACCAAAGACCTCGTGGGTCCCTCGTCACCCCCTTATATAGGATGGGAAGTGGGAGGGGAAGAAGAGTCCTTGAGGGCTGGACTTCCGCTACGATAACACCAATGATTCGTGAGGTAGGGGTAGAGGTGGGGCCGAGGCAGTGACGACTTCCTTAAGGGTGGGGCCAAAGCAGTGACAACTTCCCTAAAGGGCGGGGCACCCACCAAGGTTGGTGGGGGTGGGCTGATTTCCCTTTTCAATCCCCACTTCTTGTACTGGAGGCTTCTAATCCTAGAAGCCAATGTGATTTTGGGGCCTTTACTTTCTGATATTACTGGTCATAATTATTTGCATGAGCTAACCCTGCATGGGCCAATGGCTACCAGAAGTAAAAAGGCTTAGGAGGGGCCCCAGTAGGGGTATTAGATAGGGGAGAATTCCATGCCATAAAGACCATAAGGGACCATTTAATAGCTTTTTATCTTGGCCAGCTACTCTTGATGGTGCTTGATTCTGTTTCACACATTTGAAATTAACTTTTGTGAGAGTTTGTTATTTTTGTTTAGCCCCGCTAGTTTTGCTAGCCCTGTTAGTTCTGCTTTTCCAGTTACCAATTTACCTGCAACTTCTGAGCCCTACCAGTAGAGTGCTCAGACCTAGGAGTGCCTAAGAAATGTATGCTAGGCAGAGGGATGGGCTCTGTTCCTGGGATGATGTTAATGTTGGGGAGCACTAATGCTGGGATGCATAAGCCAAATTTTTACCACATATTTATACCCGTTTCGGAGGTAAATACCCTGGGCTAGAGGGAGCAGGCAGGACTTTTGAGCACTGAGTACCTTCTACCTGACCCAGGTTTACAGATTTGGTGCTGTTATGAATAGCAAACAGAAGATTTAAAGCTAAACGGGATTACCTTTTGACATAAGTACAGCTAGAAGAAGCAAAGGTTAGATTACCTAGTGAGACAGGGACAGCCAGAGGCCAATTTCCCCCACCCCCAAGAGGGAGTTAAAGGCTGAGGTTTTGCTTTACACACCCATTCCGGCTCCCCCAAACACACACATGGGAAGTAGAGGACCGGAGGTAAGCAGTTCGAGCCCTTCCTTAGCAAGTGCCAGGGAGAGCATTTTCAGAGTTAGTGAGTGCATTAGGGCTGAAGTGTGCCCGCCAGACCCGTATCTTGAGAGGATCCTCAGTGTGCTTCACTTTTCAGGTTTTGGATGGAAGGCGTGAACCCAGGAAGCATGCAGTTCACCTTGACAGCAGTTCTTTTCACATAGGCTGTGAATTCCACAACGAAAATAAGGAGGTTTCTGCTTTTTTTTCTTCATTTCTGCAACTTAAACAGCTGTTGGGGTAGAGAGCCCTAAACTCCAGTTGCCTTTCCTGCACTGGGTCAGACAGAGATGAAGAAATTTTATTTTTATTAATGACTGTTTTACTTTTTAACATTACCAAGAGAAGCATAATTTTTGCTACCTGCTTTAACCTCTGGGATAGATAGGCATAATGTTATTTTTAGTTGTTAACTTGGCTTATTAATTCCTGCGGCCTTTATTTTCCCCTTATAGTTTTTTTTCTTTGATGACCATTTTGCTTTAGAGATTTCATTACCCTAGAAGTTATTAGAGGGAACGTGGTCGAAGATCAATCTTCTGTAGCTACTTCAGGCTGACAGGGGACTGCAGTTTCAATCTCTAGATAGGGTGAAATCTCATATTTCCCTAAAGGAGCAGTTAACTGGTTTACTTTTACAGTTTTAACACCTGAAAAGGATTAGATTAATTATACAGGGGAATATTACTTAACCCACTCAGGCCTTGGAGCAGTAAATAGCACAACTTGAATGGCACAGCTGTTCTTATTGTCTGTAATGATAGCACAAATTAATTAACAGAAAACAAAGCATTATAGCATTATGAATAAACACAGTTTTGAGTTACTTCAGTTAGACTAACATTTGCATTTACAATTTATGATTTGGTTTAATACAACTAGTAAGAGCATTTTTACATAAGTTACTTCAAAGAAGTGGGTTTTAAATTAGGCCCACTAGAATTTTAATTAGCTACCAAAAATGGTTTTTCTCTCCACCTTTACCTTGTACCTTACCCGGTATTTGAATAACTTGGCTTTTTCCTTTGCACATATACAGCACTGTTGGAGAAATCTCCATCTGGGGCACCCCCATTACTTACAGAGCTTTTCTGAGGATAGGTTGTGGACACTGCAGGTTTTTCACAGTCACTCAGGTTTGGCTGATGAGTTGGTCGGTTCAGCATGAGGTTCTTCTGGCTGGGCATCTCACCCTCTGCAGGAATTTTTAGAGGTGACTTGTCTGTTCCACTCCTCTCCAGGTTTGGAAGAGACTGACCTCGAATTCTCTTCTGAGCTTGAGGGAGAGAGCAGGGCCCACAGGCTGTGATGATCTTCTAGGAAAATCTTCAATTTCCTTACTCAGGCCATTTATTTCAGTTTCTCGCCGGTGCCTGCTTGTCACACCGCCTCAACTCCAATTATTCCTCTGAAAGAGGGCTTTGGGGTTCCCTTACTAATTTTTTGATTTTCTGTTTGCATGAGGACTACTCCTCATGCAGAGAGAAAAGCCATTTGCTTGTATTCTGTGCAAAGCAACATGATGCCATGATATAAATGGTACTAAAAGGTTCTGGGAGAAGAGAAAAAGCAAATATTACTTAAATTACTTAGATAATTTTAGAATCTTTTTTACAACGAAATATTTTATACATTTTTAAAACCATGACCAATTTTATAAAACCTTCTGTGATACAAATATTAATGTTTTTGGTAACATATAATGAAAAATTGCAAAATAATATTTTAATTATGCTTAATTCTAAACACCAGCAATTTACGTTACACAAATTAATGTTGAAAACCAGAAAGAATGAATGCTTACTACTTTTGATAGAACATGCTTAAAAACATTTACATTTTTTTTAACCTAGAGACATATTAATAATTATTTAGATTGATTATACACATTTTTTATTACACATTTTTAATTTTTTTTACACCACTTTCCTTTTTGCATGCAAGGCAAACGCCCTACCATTCGGCTCCTTCTCTTTTTCCTCCCTTTTTTTTTTTTAAGCTTTGCCACTCATTTTTTTGCAGTGGTTCCGCTGCTAAAAATTTTCACGTGCACCGAAAAACAAACAAACAAAAATAACAACAGTAATTTGCAACATCCTCTTATTATTTTTTTTTTAAGAAACCTTTAAGAAAAAAAAATTTTTTTTTGACTTCCAAACCATTTGCTAGATTCTTCTTAGATATGTAAATGACCTACATTTCCCAGCCAGGTGAGGCTAGGAGGACAATAGTTTGCCCTGGGGCGTGGTGAATTTCTTCACCACGTGGTGAGTTAAAAAGCATTTTTTTTTTCGGCTAGAAAAAAAACGGCCAGTTGCTCTTTTTGGCCTGAACGCATGGCAGGATAGTTGGGGAATTGCAAAGTTCAGAAATTCTCCAGGAAAATTTATTCCCGATGGCCATTTGAGAAATCTGGGATTTGCAATTTCCAACACCCCCCGCCAAGTCCCTAGCGTGGACCTTGCATGCGCCAGCTTCCTGGTTGGGTGGGGAGCGGGTTAGGCGGGTTTCGGGCGCCCTCTCGCCGCGCCGCGGGCGGCGGGGGTTGCGCGTTTCGGCTGCTGGGACGACTGACGGGCGAGGGAGACGCGGGCTCACCGGCGGTCGGCCCCTTTCCCCAGGGGTCGGCCCGCGAGAGGGGGTCGGGCTTGCGTCCCGTGGTCAGACCAAAAAAAACATAGAACACACAGACAAGAAACAAACAGACAAACAAACAGACAGACAGGCGCCAAACAACCAAGCAAAATGCGTTCAAGTAATCTCTGCAGCCCACAATAAATTCTAGACAGACAACTATGCCAGTGACCAAGTTCTTGAGCTCCACAAATCACAAGCAGACAACCTCTCTAGCAGCAGCGGGAATGTCTTCCCGCCGCTCTTACTGAACCCCTGGGGTACCACCAGGGTCGTGACCTAAGCAGCCAAAGTTCGTCAACCTCTTGCCCACCTGGTATACGCATCAGATGGGGAACCACACACACCTGGAAATGCATCAGGTGGAAGATTCCTTAGTCACCCGGGGGGACTCTAACCCCCCTATGAAACAAAGTCTGCTTCTACTCGGTTTCCACATCGAGTAAAGAGCTTAAGCCACCACAAACTCAGACAGACATGAAGCAAAGCGCGCGCTTTCACACACACACATACACATCAGAACTCACCAGACACCTATTCATAACTCCGTGCCGGGCAGAATGAGGACTCCTGGTGGCTCGCCAAAATGAAAAGTTCGAAAGTCCTAATTTAGTTACCCGGCGCAGAGAAATGAAGAGGCTTATGAGTTCCAGCAGATGCTTTGAAAAAGTGCTTTAATACTGACCAGTCAAATGGCCAGGGTCAAAGTTCCCCCAGAATAGAAAGGGGACCAAAGACCTCGTGGGTCCCTCGTCACCCCCTTATATAGGATGGGAAGTGGGAGGGGAAGAAGAGTCCTTGAGGGCTGGACTTCCGCTACGATAACACCAATGATTCGTGAGGTAGGGGTAGAGGTGGGGCCGAGGCAGTGACGACTTCCTTAAGGGTGGGGCCAAAGCAGTGACAACTTCCCTAAAGGGCGGGGCACCCACCAAGGTTGGTGGGGGGGGGCTGATTTCCCTTTTCACAATGTTTTAATGTTGGATTCCTTAGATCCCCAAATGTGGAAGAGTTCTCTAGGATTTCCCCAATGCCAACACTGTAATGTTTGAAATTTTATTCTCTCTAACGAATACTTTGCAAACACATCTTTAGCATTGCTAAATGTTACCCAGTAAAAAAAAAATACATTTTGCTAAATCAGCTTTTGTCATTGCCCTAATACTTCAGTTATGTGCTTGCTGACAGATAAGAGTCTAGTTGCCATTCAATGTTCATTCTCCTTGACAATCTTTCACTACTCAGACCTCAAGTCCCTGAAGGGATACACATTACTCCTTACTCTGCCTTCTTTTGTCTGCCTCACTCAATAGCAACTTCGTCAAGGTTTAGAAACACAGTCCCATTTCCTGCTATGAAGAATGCAAAAAAATATTGCGTTTTCAAGTAGATGCTCTACATTCTGGGCCTGGTGCTGACAAGAGAAAAAAAATGCATCAGGCACATTCTCTCCTTCTGTAGGGCTGCAAGATCAAGCATGGCACACAGACATCTTAACAACTGCCTTCCCACTGTATTTTAAATAAAGAGAAGGAACAGCAAGAATATTTTGTAGCTGCAAAAATAGGAACACAGAGGCTATTTTGGATCTCTGAGTGAATTTCAAGTAGGTACCTTTTCCTATTAGCTGAAAATTTCAACTCAGTGCCATTCATTTATTTGCCCAGTGACCACAATAAACGAATGCAAGCACTGTGCAAAACTATCACATACTCATGAGGAGAAACTTAGTGAGGGAAGCAAACATGTAATCGGTAATGTTATACTATAGCATGAGTTGCATATAAAACATCACTCAGCCGTGTTATACGTTAGTTCTTAGAATTATACCATGCATGGCCAGAAAAAAAATCATTAAAGTGGATTAAATAATAAAACCCCAAACTATAAACACTGACATTCTTTCCCAAAAAAGTATACTGTCTCCCTTCAAAAATAATAAACCTAGTAGAATACCTGTCTTGAATACATACAGGCCAGGGGATGTGGGTGGAGGGAGCTGGGTGGCATTGGTGATGGGAATTTTGCACTGGTGAAGTGGGTGTTCTTTTTATGACTGATACCTAACTATAGTCATGTTTGTGATCATTGTGTTTAAGTAAAGACATAATAAAACAAAAATAATAATAATAAACCTATTACACATATAGAGCACTTCTGTTTTTACCTAGATACATTTATGTTAATGATTGTCATGTAGCATGATACCCGATGTATATTTCACATTACACATGATAGCTAATAATTGTTATCTAATCAAAGAAATACTTTACTAATATAATTTACTATCGAATAAAGTGTTATGTACATTAGAAAATTAATATATACTCCAACTATAGGGCCATAGAAATAGTACAGTATATAGGGTGCTTGCTTTGCATATAGCTAACCCAGGTTTAATCTCTAGCATCAGAAAAGATTCCCCAAACCCTATCAGGAGTGACCTCTGATCTCAGATTTAGGAGTAAGCCCTGAGCACCAATTATCACCCCTCAAAAAATAAAAAAGAAAAAGAAATTTATTTATGTTGGATGTGGGGAGTTTGGGATCATATCCAGTGGATAGAGGAAACCATTCAATGTCAGGGATTGAATTTTACTCCCTTATACAAATATAAAATATGTATTTCACTTCTTTATGTGTCTTCAACTCAGAACTATTATTTTTGTGGACATTTCATTTTTATCAATGAGATATTTTCATCTTGTTTTGATGAAAATAGCAATATTTGGGGCCGGAGAGATAGCACAGCGGCTTTTGCCTTGCAAGCAGCTGACCCAAGATCTAAGGTGGTTGGTTCAAATCCCGGCGTCCCATATGGTCCCCTATGCCTGGGAGGAGCTATTTCTGAGTAGATATCCTGGAGTAACCCCTGAGCACCACCGGGTGTGGCCCAAAAACCAAAAAAAAAAAAGAAAAGAAAAGAAAAGAAAAAAGAAAAAAAAGAAAATAGCAATATGTACAGTTTTTAATTTGCTTATTGTACTTGATATATATTTTATATATTGTATTGGGGTCATAGGACCCATAGCGGCATTGGAACCCAGATAGGCCACTTGTAAGACAAGCACTTTAACAGTTGTCCTGTCTTTCCAGATTTAAAGTTTTTATTTACATTTTTCAGGTTAGGGGGATAACTCAGCAATCAGGAACACATTCAAAATGGGTCCCAGATTGAAATCCCAGTACCACTAGGTATTAATCTTGGATGCCCCCCATCAAGCCTATTCTGGGCCTGGTAACTCCCAAAATCTCAAAGCCCAGCAACTGAACTGTCTAGCCCAGTTCCTAATATTATTGGGAGTGGTTTCCATTTTCATAAACCCTGCCTGAAAGACTCCCAAACATAAATAAAGTAAAAGTTCATGCCATGCAATTGAGTACATAATGTTTTTAAAACTGTTAACTATAAGGCCCAAGGCTATATCTTAGAGGAGAGCACTTTTCTTGAAAACATGAAGTCAAGAGTCTAAGCCTCAACATTATTTCACCCTGCCATGAGCAATACCTGGCATAGTCATTTTTGGTGCTACAAGAAGTCAACCCCCAACCAAATATTGCAAGCAAATGTGCTTGCACTACAACAAAGTTTGTGACACACATTCCCCAATACTGCAACAAGCACATCTGATACAATGGCAATAGAAACAATAGCAAAACCCTACTGAAATGTAATAGGAAAAATACAAATTCCATGCTAGAAATATGGCTGAAATGGTTGGAGCAAAGGATTTGCATGCAGGTAGCCCAGATTCAGTCACCAGTAATGTATAGTGCACTGAGCACCAACAGAAATGAGTATTTCTGAGTATGTCCCCAAGCCCATATATCAATAAATACACATTTCAAGGCAGTTCTAATCTCTATATTTTATATTATTTAATAATTTATCAACTGTTTAAGCCTTTTTAAAAACTTTGATTTCAAACACAATATCAAAGCTGCATATTATTACATCAATTTATAATGCTAAAGTACAATATCTTAAAGGGGTACTGCAAAAAAAGTTTTGTGTGTATAATTAAGCCAGACATCAATAGTTTCTAAAAAGACAAGCAGTAGAATGACTGGTTATATCTTTGCTATAGAAAATAAACCATGAAAAACAAATAAACTAAAGACCATGCCAAGCTCCAATAAAGGTTAATTTACAAATAGGCAGTAGGTCGAAGTGGACCATAGTCCAGTTTGACAAGCCCAACAACAATTTTAAAAACATAGCTGACATCTTCACAGCCGTCTCAGATTCAGTAGTACCTTGTTTCACCTTCTTTTCATTCTGGGGAAATGTATGCTAAAAGTAATGTTATATTAACATTTATTTTACCCATCCTCTTCTTAAGATCTTCTGTATGTTCTCATAGTAGAATATGACAATGAAAAAGTACTAAAACTATTGAGTACAGGCAATGAATTAAATGATAAAATATGCTCTCCTCAATTCTAACCATCAAGAAATTCGAGGCAATAGGGATAAAAGGACCAGCAGGGTTGCCCATGATAGAGTTCCTTTCCTAAGCATTGCAGGCCTAGCTGTCACAAAAATGATTAGAATCTATCACTAGGGGCCGGAGAGATAGCATGGAGGTGAGATGTTTGCCTTTCATGCAGGAGGTCATCGGTTCTAATCCCGGCGTCCCATATGGTCCCCTGTGCCTGCCAGGAGCGATTTCTGAGCCTGGAGCCAGGAATAACCCCTGAGCACTGCCGGGTGTGACCCAAAAACCACAAAAAAAAAAAAAAAAAAAAAAAAAGAATCTATCACTAGGATCTAGAGTTATCATCAACCCCTGAATTCCAAAGAGTGTAGACCCTATAAACCAGGAGTCTCAAACTCAATTTACCTGGGGGCCTCAGGAGGCAAAGTCAGGGTGAGGCAGGGCCACATAAGGGATTTCACAAAAAAAAAATCCTCAAACGTCATTATTAACAGTTTTAATTATTTCTTCTGAACATGAATAGAACATTGAGTGAAGAACAGTTCTTCTGAACATGGCATCTTTTGCCTATTCCTTGCTGACAGAGACTTGACAGCACTTCTCACAAATCTGAATCACATTTGGCTTTAGAGAGGAAGCAGTTGAGACCCTCAGTATGGCTTGAAGATGATCATCATTAAGTCTAGACCTGTACTTTGACTTATTGAAGTTCAATGTGGAGAATAACTTTTCACACAAATACGTGCTCCCAAAAAGGCACATGGTGCACTTGAACATTTGGGAAAGCTCAGGAAAGCTGGGGGGAAATTCTCTCAAAAATTGCCCATGCATGTCTGCTTTTCCACTAATCTCCCTGAACTTGGCTTTGAGATCAGAGTTGCATTGCAGGTCAATGAGCTCCATTTGAAGCAAAGGAGGGGTATCTTGCACATCAAAGAAAAAGGGGTCCACAAAAATTTGGAAAGTAGCTCTGTGCTTTTTGAAGTCTGCAAATCTGTGATCAAATTCCTTCTCTAGCTTAAAAATAGCATCAACATTATTTCTCACCACTGAATGGTATCCTGCATCCACAAGTTCCTTGCATGCTGGGAAATGGTAAAGGTTTGTCTAAGAGAGCTGGGGTTTCCATAAACAAGTTTTGTGGAGAATGCTCTCACGTTGTCATAGGCAGCACTGATAAGCTGCCCTGGGCTTTGTAACATCTTGTTTAGTACATTCATCTTATGTGTGATGTCAAGAAGAAAAGCTAAGTCCATGGAGCCATTTGTGATCACTCAACTCAGAAACAGCATTCCCATCCTTCTCCATAAAGGCTTTCTCTTCTCTCAACTCAAAAAACTCTTTTCAGGACATTTCCCCTGCTGAGCCAACATAACTCGGTGAAATAGAGCACATCTCTATATTCTGACTCCATTTCCTCTAAAAAGGCACAGAACCTCCTGTGCTTTAAGCACCTGGATATGATTTGGTTGATGCATTTCACAACAACAGACAACACATTGTCACATGGCAGGCATTTACTGCAAAGGGTCTGCTGATAAATAATGCAGTGAAGAGCAATGTCCTTCTGTACACCCTCCTCTTCAAGTTTTTTTTTTTGAACAAGTACCACCAGTCCATTTTTCCTCCCTATCATCAATGGCGCTCCATCAGTTATTATTCCAACAAACCTCTTTCATGGCAAACCTGCATTCCCAATGGCATCACACAGATGGCAAAATATCTCATTAGCGGTGGTCTGGCCATGAATTGGCATTATTATGAGCAGCTCCTCTGTCAATTCAAATTTGCAATCAACACCATGGACATAAATTGTGAGCTGCGCAGTGTCTGTTATATCTGTGCCTTCGTCAAGAGCAACTGAGTATGCATCAAAACATTTGGCTTTCTCACACAGTTGATGATAAATGTCACTTGACATGTCAGAAATGCACTCTGCCACAGTGTTGGCAGAAAGGCTGATTTTGCTTATCTGACCTTTCTTTTCTGGACAGATAATACTTGCTGCCTGTAACATGCATTTTTCAACAAACTCTCCTTTTGTGAATGGTTTCCCTGCCTTAGCAATCATCTCACTAACCATGTAACTAGCTTCGACTGATGCAACATTCTCTTTGGTTGCTTTCTTGAAGAAATCTTGTTGCCTCATTAGACATGCTTTAAGACTGGCAACCCGCTTGGCTCTCTCATTTTCTTGACATTTTGTATATTCCTCAGTATGCTTAGTTGAATAATGGTGTTTCAAGTTGTATTCCTTGTGCACTGCAATTTGCTCTGAGCAAATAAGACATGTAGGGATGCCCCTGTGCTCAACAAAGAAATACTACATCTCCCACTTTTCCTGAAATTGTCTGTGCTCGTCTTCAATCTTTCTCTTCACTGCAGGCTTTGATGAAGTCATGATGAAAGTATGACAAAATCTAATTCTGTAATAAACTTCTCTCCCTTAGGCCTCCGATAATGCAAGGGACAGCGGGCAGGAGCAGCGGAAATGACGTCTGCGCTAGGCACAAAGTATTTGCGATTATTCGCTTACTGAATATTCACAATAAAAGATCGCATTAGTAAGGAAAAATCGCAAAAAATCGCATTAAACATTTGCATACCCCAAACGGAACTGCTCAGTGTATGCGAATGTTTAATACATTTTTTTTTACTAATGCAATTTTTATTGTGATTATTCGGTAAGTGAATAATCATGAATACTGCGATATTTGAAGGCCGGCTGCGAGCCACAAAATATTGTACATAGGGCCGCGAGTTTGAGACCCCTGTTATAAACAGAGTCTTTAGTAATAAGAATCCAAGAGATCTACAGAGAGACTCATAAAGAATAACTATTCTATGTTCATTGTCTTATAAATAGTGAACACATACCTAGAGTTTCTCCTTTCGTTTGTTGTTACAATGACCTGATCATCCACATGTGTGTATGCATACACACAAAACCTGTGTGTGGAACTTATCAGGGTCCAATCACCAATAATGTATAGGTCCACTGAGCACCAACAGAAATGAATATTTCTGAGTGTGTCCTCAAACCCATATAACAATAAATACCTATTTCAAGGCAGTTCTAATCTCTATATTTTTATATTATTTAATGATTTATTTTATGTTTTAGTCATATGGTTTTCACATATATTTTGGTTGTCATGCATGCCAAGCTGTGATGCTTACATCACAGTAGACCAGTATTTTCATTCCTGGCACTAGTTATACCAAATTTTGGCTTTAAGTAACTGACCATGCCCTAGGCCCAACAATTACTTCGGCTTCTTTCCTTACTTAAAATCATTTTTATTTTATTAAAATTTATTTTATGTATGTACCTAAAATACTACTGTGAAAGATATTGTAATCCAATTATGGTCAAAATAAAAAATTTTTTAAACTTTATTTTGTGTACTTGCACTAATTTCTGTAACTCTTTGAAGTTATTTTAAGAGTGGAGGAAGCAAGTCCAAGTGGGCCCAAAAGTTTTGTGAGTGCTCTTTGGAATTAACACAAAAAATGCATTAAAACCGAATAAAGAACAGCTCAGTTCTGCAAAGGGTCTCACCGAGAAAATTCACTGGAGAAAACAAACAATACCATAGGGACACTCAACTCTTTAGAATACAAACCTGAAGACAAATCCAGAGTTTAGAAGCACTCCCAGGCGGGCACAAGGGGGTGAGACAGGAAAAAATACAGACTGAAAGCCAATACCAAACAGAAAAACACTACCCTACACTGGAGGGTCCAAAGGTAAAAATATCCCCAAAACACAAAAATAGATTGATTTGTAAAGATATCTGAGTATTACTATCTATTGCATTACTCAGTACAATAGCTAAAGGTCAATCAACAAATAATAAATAAAGCAGTTGTGGTACATATACAAGATCAAATGCTATGCAACTATAAGAAAAGACAGAATCCCGGCATCACATATGGTCCCCCCAGCCTGCCAGGAGTGATTTCTGAGCGTAGAGCCAGGAGTGACTCCTGGGCACTCCAGGATTACTCCTGAGCTCTGCCAGGTATGACCCCCCCCCCCCAAAAAAAAAAAAAAAAAAAGAAAAGAAAAGAAAAGAAAAGACAGAATCTTGTAGTTTACTGCAGTGTGGATGGAACCGGTGGATATCTTGATAAGCAAAATAAGTCAGGGATAGAAAGACTAATACAAGATGATCACACTCATTTGAGATATATAGAGAAACACCACAGGAGAATGAGCAGTATCAAATGATGACACAGGTTTCCAGTTCCCTAAGCCCTGCCTGAAAAGACTCCCAAATATAAATAAGGTAAAAGTTCATGCCATGCAATTAAGTCTATAATAATGTTTTTAAAGACTATAGGGTCCAAGGATATATCTTAGAAGAGAGCACTTTCTTGAAAACATGAAACCGGGGGCTGGAGAGATAGCATGGAGGGAAGGCATTTGCCTTGCATACAAAAGGACGGTGGTTCGAATCCCGGCGGTTCGAATCCTGGCATCCCATATGGTCCCTGAGTCTGCCAGGAGCGATTTCTGAGCGTAGAGCCAGGAGTAACTCCTGAGCGCTGCAGGGTGTGACCCAAAAACAAAACAAAAACAAAACAAAAACAAACAAACAAACATGAAACCAAGAGTCTAGGCCTCAACAGGGTTAAAGCTGTTAGAAGAACAGATATAAATGACACAGCTCTGCACTTCTAGCAATCAGTAATCAATGTCACATCAGTCTTGTACACTGCAAGCAGGATGCCAAAGCAATGGTTTTTGGCCAGCAGCGCACCAAGCAGACAAATAAAAAAATCTTCGAAGAATCAAGTTTTAAGCAATGAATTCTAGAGTTGAGAACTATGACAAATACAGAAAGTGTGCAGAAATTCAGATACTAGGGATAGGTATATAAATATGAAAATTGCAAACATGGTGTTACCCTGAGTCAGTGTAAAAGCTAAGAATACAAATAGTCAGGCATGTTCAAATAGGCCCAAATGCATCATCATGAAAGCAGTGGGAAGTTAAAGACCACCCATGACTGAAACTTAACTAGATAACTTTCTGCCAATCACAAGTGCACTGGTTGAATAAAGTCTATTTATTTTTATTTATTATAATCATTTATTTATTTATTTATTATAGTCACTGTTTTTTGCATAGAGAATGGGGACTAACCCTGATTGCCCTGCCCCTTTATAAGCAATGATCTCGCCAGGAAACTATACACAGCTCATAGCTTTTTAAATTTTATTTTTTTTATTTAAGCACTGTGGTTTACAAAGTTGCTCATAATATAGTTGTTGCTGGCATTCTATGTTTCAACACCAAATTCCACCTATCATCAAAACATTCCCTCGATCATTGTCCTCAGTTTCCCACCTACCCTAAGCCTGTCTCCTTGGCAGGCACAAAATAATTTACTTTATTTTGTAACAACTAAAAGATAATGGAATTTTATTTTAAAAAATGAAAAAAAATTTGTGATACTTGTTACAGTTCCAGGGAGGGTCATTAAGTCATTGTCTGAAGGTTCACTAAACTGTTGCTTGCTGAGCAATCTGTGTTACTGATTTTGTTTGTTGACCTTAGGTGGACTCTATGCTACCTTGACATCTAATTTGGTATTTTTCTACTGTGGTGTCAGTAATGAAAAATTTGAAGGTGTCAAGTTGATGCATAGTGCCTATGGCTGCAGGGACTTCCAGAAGCACAGAGGGATGGAGTGAAGCTGCCCATCCTCACTCCCAGAAGACACCAGAGTTCTCAACCCCAAAACTGACAACCTAGAATTTTTGTAGGTTAGTCATCTCTATAGAGATCAGTGGTAAATCAGTGAAAATGGACCACTGGCATGACAGATTGTGAGGTGTGGATGTAGCTACAGAGGCTTTGGAAGGATGGAGACTTGACCATCCCCACAGAGAGCACACTAGAGTTTTCTCAACCCATGTGATTCTTTGGTCTGTGTCTTCCAGATTACAATGAAAGTCTTAAATATTCCTGCTGTATTTCACATGCACTATAGCAACAATGCTATATATAACTCAACCAAGACTTCACTTTTTCCATCAATCTGGGTATATTAGGAAAGCATATACTTTGCCTTTTTCAGTTCCTTTTACTATTGATGTTTTTATTACAGTAAATATTTTTAAAGTGTTCATTGTGTTGCCAACAAAGCAACATTTCAAGCCTAAAGTTTAGATCGCTTAAATCTAAGACACGGCAAATCCATACAAAATCTGAGTTTATTTCAATGTTCTCAACCTGAGGCAATTGGATATAAGCTATAAGGCACTTCAAGCTTGAGTCCACTAAAATTATTTTGAAAGAAAAGGAAGGTGTATTTTACTTTGAATTGCATTTTAAAGCAAAGGCAATATAAGGGTACTTCTGGATTCTCATACACTTTGAATAAAAATGGAGCAGTTCACACTTAATGCTTTGTTTTATAAAGCTCTTCCAGATACTGGAAGTGTGAAACCTGCTATTTTAAATAAAACACCATTTTGTTCTGTAAAGCTGTGTTCTAAATATATAACACTTGGGTAAATTTTATAACACATTTAATGTATTGTTTTCTGGACCTACATGTATTGGTAATGTTAGAAGAAAGATTACAAAATAGCATCATAATTTAAAGCATGAAAACATTATGATTTCAACATAGATTCTTATTTTTTAAATAGAATTTTTATGTTCTAAATACACTTGTGGAGCAAAAGTTATCCTCATATTTGTAATGGGTTTCTGAATCATTATAGTAGTTAATGTTTAACTCACATACTTGAGAACTATTTTTTAATGACTGCAACAGTCTCTATTACTTCCAAGATGCTATTAAATTAACTTATTACAATAAGTATAAATACTTCCATGCTCTATTATCATTGGCATTAATTTCAGTGTTCAGCATCAGAATTAAACTGTCAAAAGTCATTAAGTGTTATACAGGTTCAAAGTACATTTGGGGGTCACCATTTAAATTAAAATAAATTTTTAAATATCATTTAATTACTGTACTAGATAGATTCAACAATAGATATTAACAGCTCTTTGTAGTCAGATTATCAATCTAATAATATTTAGACAAAAGTTTTTATACTACAGGTTATGACCTCAAAGTTAATTTAGTGGTCCTAATCTCATTTTCTTCATTTAAATGACAGAATAAAGTAAAAAGAATAAAAATATTACTCTTGCTCCGGGAAGGGCCGCGCGAACCGCAGCCAGTCTGGCTGGGTTTCACTTGCCCTAGGAAAGGTAGGGAAGCCCCACCCACCCACGCTGAGCGCAAGAACAGCCGACGGCTCCAGCTGGGTCTCTCTTGCTCCGGGAAGGGCCACGCGAACTGCAGCCAGTCCGGCTGGGTTCCACTTGCCCCAGGAAAGGTAGGGAAGCCCCGCCCACACACGCCGACTGCACGAACACCCTCCACGCCCCATCCCCCGTCGGGTTAGGCCACAGAAAGAGCAAAGGAGGAGCCAAACCGCAGCAAACCCACCCAACAGTACCCCTAGATCCACCCTCAGGGAGGGGACCCATTCCCACACCACAGGGGATCAAAACAGGCTGAAATTGGAAGGAACAGTACTCCAAAGCACACCATTAAACACAAAGAAATATGGGTAAATCAAAGAGAACCCTAAGTTCTGAAGATACGGAGACAAACCCTAACAAGTTTCCAAGCCCGCCAAAATGCACAGATTCATGGGAAGTTGACGTAAAAGCAGCAATGAGGAAGGAAATGCAAGAATCAATAAAAGCAATGAGAGAAACCTTAGCTACCGAGTATAAGATATCTATCGAGGAACAAATTAGCCAAATTAAAGAAGAAATGTTAAAGAGTATGAGAGAGTCCATACAAAAAGAAGTGAAGGAATTAACAGACAAAATAACAAGCCTTACTAGCAGAAACACAGAGTTGGAGAAACACATTGAAGAACTCGAAAGAAAACTGCAAACAAAAAATGACCAAGAAACCAACAAAGAAATAAAAGGCAAAGCACTGGAAGGAAAAGTCCAGTACCTAATGAACAAGGACAAAAGAAACAATCTAAGAATCGTGGGTATACCAGAAGGGGAGGAAATAGGGAAAGGGGAAGAACAAGTAGTCAGAGAGATAATAGCAGAGAACTTTCCCACCCTCTGGAATGAAACTTCAGGGCAAATCCAGGAAATCAAGAGGGTCCCTAATAAAATAGACCCCAATAAACCAACACCAAGACATATAGTAATCCAAATGGCTAAAAACAAAGAGAAAGAGGAACTTCTTAAGGCAATAAGAGAGAAAAAAAACCTCAAGTACAAAGGTAGGGACATAAGAATCAAACCAGATCTGCCAGTCGAAATAATTCAAGCTAGAAGACAGTGGAATGACATATTTAAACGACTGAATGAAAGAAACTTCCAACCTAGAGTCCAATATCCAGCAAAACTATCATTCATATGGGAGAACAGACTAAAAACATTTTCAAACAAGACCGAACTAGAGCTATTTGTGCAAACAAAACCGATCCTAAACGACCTACTCAGAGATGAATTACACAATCCAAACCCCCGATTGTAACAAAAGCCACCCTACACAACACAACTGCACAACAGTCCTCTCTCTCAATAATCTCCCTAAATGTTAATGGCCTAAACTCTCCAATTAAAAGACGCATAGTAGAGAACTGAATTAGGAAAAATAAACCGGACTTCTGCTGTCTGCAAGAAACACACCTACAGCTACAGGATAAGCATAGGCTTAGAATAAAAGGATGGAAAGTAATTATTCAGGCCAATGGAAAACAAAAAAGAGCAGGGACAGCCATTCTTATATCAGACCAAATTGCATTCAACCTCAAGAAAGTGATCAGAGACAAAGAGGGTCACTACTTACTGATCAGGGGAACATTGGATCAAGAAACACTAACCCTGGTCAATATCTATGCACCTAATCTAGAGTCAGCAAAATATGTGAGGCAACTGCTCGTAAACCTGGAGAAACACATGAAGGGAAATGTGATAATAGTGGGGGACCTCAATACTCCACTTTCACCACTGGACAGATCCACCAAATAGAAAAATAGCAAAGAGATAAGAGCTCTAAATGAAAAATTAGAAGATTTGGGGCTAATAGACTTATATAGAGCCCTCTATCCCCAAAAAGCAGAATACACATTCTTCTCAAGCCCACATGGAACCTTCTCCAGAATAGACCATGTCCTAGGATACAAAGCCAACCTATATAAGACCACAAAGGTAAGCATCATTAGAAGTACCCTTTCAGATCACTATGCAACAGAGATCAAAATTGACATCAAGAAGAAGCAATGGAGAAAAACTAATACCTGGAGATTAAACAACATGCTGCTCAACAACAGCTGGATCAAAGAACAACTCAAGGAAGAAATAAAAAGATTCCTTGAGACAAATGATAATGAAGAGACAACATGTCAAAATTTGTGGGACACAGCAAAAGCAGTAATTAGGGGGAAACTCATAGCAATACAGGCCTATATCAAGAAACAGGAAAATAACAAAACCAACAGTTTAAAAGATCACCTCAAAGAATTGGAACAACAGCAACAGAGAAATCCAACCACAACCAGAAGGCAAGAAATAATAAAAGCCAGAGCAGAAATAAACAACATAGAAACCAAGAAAACAATACAAAAAATCAATGAGACCAGGAGTTGGTTTTTTGAAAAAATAAACAAGATAGACAAACCCCTAGCAAAACTCACCAAAAAAAAGAGGGAAAACACCCAAATCAATAGGATCACAAATGAAAGGGGAGATATTACAACAGAACCCCAAGAAATACAACATATCATAAGATCATATTATGAACAACTATACTCAGCTAGGATAGAGAACCCAGGAGAAATCGACAGATTCTTGGAGAAAAACCCTCTTCCGAGACTGGACAAGGAAGACCTAGAAAGCCTAAACAGACCAATCACCTCAGAGGAAATTGAAGATGTAATTAAAAAACTCCCTAAGAACAAAAGCCCAGGACCAGATGGATTTACAGGTGAATTCTACCAAACATTCCGAGAAGACTTACTGCCACTTTTCCATAGGCTCTTCCAAACCATAGAAAAAACAGGAATCCTTCCTAACTCCTTCTATGAGGCAAATATCACACTCATTCCCAAAGAAGGCAAAGACACCACCAAGAAAGGAAACTACAGACCAATCTCACTAATGAACATAGATGCAAAGATACTCAACAAAATCTTAGCAAACCGAATCCAGCACTTCATCAAAAAGATCATACATCATGACCAAGTGGGTTTTATACCAGGAATGCAAGGTTGGTTCAACATACGCAAATCAATCAACATTATACATCACATCAACAACAAAAAAAACAAAAACCACATGATCATATCAATCGATGCAGAGAAGGCGTTTGACAAAATCCAACACCCTTTCATGTTAAAGACACTCAGCAAAATAGGGTTAGAAGGAACCTTCCTCAAGATAGTTACAGCTATCTATGAAAAGCCTACAGCCAACATTATACTTAATGGCGAGAAATTAGAAGCATTCCCACTAAGGTCAGGAACTAGGCAAGGCTGTCCACTCTCTCCACTATTATTCAATATAACCTTAGAAGTCCTAGCAAGAGCAATCCGACAAGAGAAGGGAATCAAAGGAATCCAAATTGGGAAAGAGGAACACAAACTATCTCTATTTGCAGATGATATGATGATATACATCGAAAATCCTAAAGAGTCCACAGTAAAACTCCTAGAAACAATTAACCACTACAGCAAAGTGGCTGGATACAAAGTCAATACACAAAAGACAGTAGCATTTCTATATACAAACAACGAAGTTGAGGAGAGAGAGATTAAAAATACAATACCATTTAAAATAGTATCAAAAAATATCAGGTACCTAGGAATCAACCTTACGAGGGAAGTGAAAGATCTATACCAGGGAAACTTCAAAACGCTTCAGAAAGAAATTGAAGACGACCTAAAGAAATGGAAGAACATCCCATGCTCATGGATAGGTAGAATTAACATAGTCAAAATGACTATCCTACCCAAACTACTATATAGATTTAATGCAATCCCTATCCAAATCCAGACACCATTCTTTAATGAAATAGAACAATCAATCACAACATTTATTTGGAACCACAAAAGACCCAGGATAGCCAAACACATACTGAAAAACAAAAAGCTGGGAGGCATCTCCTTACCTAACTTGAAACTATACTATAGAGCCATAGTAATCAAAACAGCATGGTACTGGAACAGAGACAGGACCTCAGACCAGTGGGTCAGAACAGAATTCCAAGACATAAACCCCAAGATATACAGCCAACTAATATTTGATAAAAGAGGCAAGAACCTGAAATGGAACAAAGGAAGTCTATTCAACAAATGGTGTTGGTACAATTGGAAAACCACATGTACGAAAATGAAGATTGACCCATACCTCACCCCTTATACAAAAGTCAACTCAAAATGGATCAAAGACCTTGAAATCAGACCCGAATCTATAAAGTTTATCGAGAATAAAATAGGAAGAACACTCGAAGACCTATATATCAAAAAGGTCTTTGAGAAGGGAGCACCAATGGCAAGAACGTTAACAGCAAATATAAACAAATGGGACTACATCAAACTAAAAAGCTTCTGCATGGCGAAAGAAACCCTACTTAATGCAAGAAGACAGTTAACAGAATGGGAAAAAATCTTTTCACTCAACATATCAGATAAAGGGCTGATATCTAGAACATACAAAGCACTCAGAAAGCTGAGCCCCCCAAAACCAAATAAAGCCATAAAAAATGGGAAGATGAAATGAATAGACACTTCTCTGAGGAAGACAGAAGGATGGCCAACAAACACATGAAAACATGCTCACCTTCACTCATCATCAGGGAGATCCAAATCAAGACAACAATGAGATACCACCTTACACCAGTGAGGATGGCTCACATAAAAAATAATGGAAACAACCTTTGTTGGCGGGGATGCGGTATGAAAGGAACTCTCATCCACTGCTGGTGGGAATGCCCCCTAGTCCAACATCTATGGAGAAAAGTCTGGAGAGTGCTCAAAGAACTCAGAATTGAGCTGCCATTTGACCCAGCAATTGCCCTCCTAGGCATATACCCCCAAGTTGGAAGGATATTCATCCCAAAATACATATGCACCCCACTATTTATCACAGCAGTCAGTATAATAGCCAAATCTTGGAACCAACCTCGATGTCCAACAACAGATGAATGGATCATTAAGATGTGGTACATATACACAATGGAATATTACATGGCAGTCAGAAATGATACAATCACAGACTTTGCAGCAACGTGGATGGACCTAGATCATGTTATGTTAAACGAAGTAAGTCAGAAGACAAAAGATAAACACAGAATGGAAGCACTATTCTGAAGCACCTAGAACATATATTTTATACACAACTAATACCTAACAATCAAATAACAGGGTTTAACAGGGTAGAAACTCTGAGCACTGTAATAGTCAACATATACTTGGGAGCAGTGTCCAAAATACATGAAAAAGGAACAACGCAAACTCTTGACTACACAGTATACCACAAAGAAAACAGCAACAACAGAGACAGCAGCATAGAGAGAACAGGTATGTAATCAGACTTCTACAACAAAGGCCCACAATAATCCCTTAGAGATCGTATACAAGAACACAAGTATAGAACACCACGGGAAATCACTGACTGCAATGGAAACATACCTTAACACTATGTTTTAATGCCTTTATCTTACTATATTTTAAATAACCTCTCAGCTTTTCTGTCCACAGGCACCCTTGGATACAAAGGGCGGACAAACTAAGGTGGCAACTCAGGATACTACACGAGATACCATACCTTGCTTGCACTACGAGATAGCTGCGAGAAAAATCTTTAACATACACTTTATCTCTAGGTTATACCTTCTTTTAGGAATTGAAGCACGTGACCAGCCAGATCACCGAGGCAGTAACTACGACGTACGGACTTAAACTACAGACTCTATTCATCGAACACAATCAACCAATCCAGCATTCCCTTGCTATTTTCTCTTCTCTTCTCACTACTTTCTTCTTTTTTTTTCTTTTTTTCTCTTTTTTCTTTTCTTTTTTTTTTCTTTCTTCATTTCTCTCTTTTCTATTCTTCTCTTTACTTTTTTCCCATTCTCTTCTCCCTTTCTTTATAAGGTATTTTTTCTTTTCTCTCCCTTCATACCCCTCCCATATACCTTCCCCTTTCTCCCCTCCGGAAATCTAACTATCCCTTCACCCCTCAATCCCATCCAGATCTCCCACCATATTAAAACTCTTCACCCTCAGTCCTTAATATATTAGGCATCAAGATCGACCTCCTACCCAACGAACCAGTACCCAGCACCCAGGCGAGGGGACACCCAGTCAAACCCACACCTAGTCTCCTGCAAAAAAAGACAGCCAACTCCCCTGTGGACTCATGCTGCGCGGCCCTCCCTACCAACTCCCCCTAACGTGGACTGTTTCTTGAAACCGGGCCTAGGTCCAAAAGTATCCCCAATACAAGAATTCTTCCAAGACCTCCCTACCACAAATTTTTACCAAACTGAAGAAGGCCAGGGGGTGGAATAGAAAGATGCCTGGGAACCCACACACCACAAGAAAAACCCAAAAGGCAATGGGAAAAACTGTACTTCCAACATAGGCATGAGACCTGTAATACACCACATCTTTACCGGCTTTCCCCCAAATGTAAGGTAGTTTTTTGCACCACTTTGGTCCTTTAAAAGCTTCGCTAACTCATTTTATTTCTTTTCTTTTATTTATTTATTTTTTTTAATTTATTTTTTCAAATGCCTGTCCTACATATACATTTGTGAGCATATACATTGTCATTCCCTTTCTTTTTTTATTTATTTTATTTTTATTTTATTTTATTTTATTTCATTTTTTTTTTATCGTTTTTGGAGATGTGACCTGTTTCTGTTATCCCCTCTGTCCACCCCCAAATACACCGACAATATAATGTAGCACCATTTCTCCCTGCAAAGGCACACTAAATAAAGGGGAAATCTTACATATAGAAAAGAGCTCTTATCTAATAGAGATAGGAACTCACAGTTGTTAATAATACAGGGATATCTCCTACCTGGAAAATATGTCATGTGGAATCAACTTAGACCTCAGGTGATTAGATACCATTCATCCAGCCTTGAACCCTGGATCCCAGACATAGAAACGGCACAGCTCTTCACACAGCTGCAGGAAACAAATCCCATCCAGGACAGCCTTAATACTGCGGGGTCAACAACAAGGGCCAGCTCTAACATGATATCCTGACAACGAGGAAAATGTGAACAACTTGACCTTAGAGCTGATTAGCCTACCTTACCAGCTAACGACAAGACAAAACCAGAAGACTTGGCACCCTTTGGTAGGTCCAAAAGCCAAGATCGCGATTTACAGATGACTGGCTGATAGAACCACGGCCAGACTGTACACATCTTGGGACCAATAAAAAAGCCCTAGTTTAGGGTTTGAACTATGACCTGCACAATAAGCATGATCCCCAGTCCCAAAGGTCCTGCAGAGACAATTGTAACGGAATGGAGCTTCTGGAAGCACAAAGAAAGACGCTAACCTAGGTGCCATCCTAGGCTCAGTGCAAAGCCCAAGACCACCAACCACAGAAGATGGATTAAAATGACACTGAGGTAACAGAACCTCTAGAATCACGAAGACTGACTTCATCATAAATCCCATCTCAGGATCTGTGCAGATACTGAGACCTCTAAACACAGAGCTCTGATTGTATCACCCTGGACAGAGCAGAAGTCTACCAACCACAAAAACGCCACCGGAAGAGTAAATGATCCTGAGCAAAATCTAGAGTTGATCCCCATGACAGTATACTCCAAGGACGGAGAAACCCCATATTTTTTTAGGCCAAGTGAATTTCTTTTCAAATGACCCCAATATTTACTGTGCCAGGGCAGGAGGGAAAAAACAAAAATACAAAAAGCACAAAACCTTGGTTATTTATATATATTTTTTTTACCTTCATTTATTATTATTATTATTTTCATTTACCTATCTATTTTGGTCGATTTCTCTCTTTGGGTGTGATTATTGAAATTGTTGTCCCCAGTTATACTTATTTTTTCTCTTCCTCTCTTTTCTTTCGTTATGTGCTATGCCATGTTTCTTATTTCAAGACCATGGTGTGTTTTTTTGTTTGTGTGCTTGTTTTTGTTGTGATTTTGTTTGTGTTGTTTTGTTTTGTTTTTTTGTTTGTTTTTTGTGGTGCTTATCGATAAAGCTGGAGTCCTCAATGGATATTTAACACTTCTTTTGGTACTGGTGGAGTGTTTCACCTTCTCTTTCTTTTCACCTCCCAAATCGATGATGAGAGCCACTAGAAGGATTCCGCCCATTTTCGGGGTATTAGACTCTTACCCCAATTTATTACTTTTTTCTTTTTCAGGCAAAACCACATAACTTGAAATAGCTGGTCTTGCCTCCAGTTAGAGGGGGAAATAAGGGAGGCCTCAAGACCAAACAGGTGCAAGACTACTAAGTAATAGGTTAGATACAGAGGGGACCACATATTCTAGCCACCCGGGGGGTGAGGGAAGAAGAAATGGGAGGGAAGACAAAAATGGACGGGTAGGGAGAACAATTTGGTGATGGATGGGAATCCCTCCTGATTTTATGTGAATATGTACCTAAAATATTATTGTCACCAATATGTAAGCCACTATGATCAAAATAAAATTATATTATAATAAAAAAAGAATAAAAATATTATAAAGTATATCAGATGCATAATAGATTATCTTTTCATAAAACACCTTAAACTTTTATGTGTACATAGTGGATTCTAATCAAAACCTGTTTCTACTGTAATAGTCAAATTATTTAAGTCAGAAGAAAAATATTCAAATATGTAAGTGTAAATGGAAAATGCTATCCTCAATGCTTATCAATATATCTTTCTACATCCCTTCCGACAGAAAGTCAAATTTAATAGCTTTCAGAATATTTAAAGTTTTAACAAATACAAGAAAATTTTTTATAAATTACATAGATTTTCATCCTTACATTATAACATGTATTTAAGTGGAAATAAAATTTCCTTTTCTATTTTTCTATCCACTTCCTCTTTCTCTTTTATGGGGTGGAAGCATAAGGAGTAACAAGATTTCTGAAGGCAACCAGGGCAATAGTCTACTGAATAGTCTTAGAAGTTTAAACATTCTGTCCATCAGTTCAGAAATATATTATATTAATATGTCTTCTAGTTTTTAAAAATGAGTATTGAACACTACACAATTAAAGTAAATAGCCAAAATATCTAGATGTAACTTAGAAATGTTAGCTTGGGGCCAGAGAGATAGCATGGTGGAAGTGCGTTTGCCTTGCATGCAGAAGGTGGTTGTTCGAATCCCGGCATCCCATATGGGCCCCAAATAATAAGGAGTGATTTCTGAGCGTAGAGCCAGGAGTAGCCCTTGAATGCTGGCGGGTGTGACCCAAAAAAAAAAAAAAAAGAAATGTTAGCTTGCTATGAAAAGCTATGAATACAGCACATAATTAATTAAGAGAAAGGAAAATGTAATAATGGCAGCAGTACGTGTAGCCATATTAGTGGGTCTAATCATTTTGAGATAATGCATTAGCAAAAGAATAAAAATATTTTTTAGAAAAAATCGAGAGACTGTGGTCCAAACTTCTAATCTCACTTCACTTACCCACTTCCAGGAGTTTCAGGTCAGTAATTTACAACTTTCTACTATTGTTGTCAAGCAACTGTTGGAAACGATCATCTGCTCTGACATACAGCTTACTACCTAAGTGTAAATGAGTCATTTAGCCAAAATCTTAGGAAAACAGGAAGTGGCAAGTGTTTGGCCAAGCAAAGAAAAATCAAAGTCCTTCTTTATTTCTTGCTCTTTCCCTATAAAAAATCCCTTCTTGTGATTTACTGTTAAAAAGAAAATCGCCTTCTGCATGAGGCCAAGTAGGAACCACTCTGACTAAACAAGGGGTTTTCTCAGACTGGATTTTATAGGGAATATGCAGGATAGAGAAACCAGGGATTTTTAGTCAAAAATCACTGGGGAAAATTTCATCTTTTAGGAATCTAGACGGCATCCAGGAGTCAGAATGAATGCCAAACGAAGCAGTCACTACCATGAACACCGGCCAACCCACCAACTAACCAGTAACCAACAACCCTCACTGCACTACAGCTGAGGGTTCTTATCTCCCCCAGCAGCTGCTTCTCAATTGGTTACCAGGGGTCTCTATTTGAGCCATTTCTCTACTCTTAAAGGGCAGATCCCTTATCTAGGAGAGTCATCCAAGAAACCAAGAGTCAGTACAATATGGAGAAGTGGGCCCATAGGCAGCACAATTTAGCATAAGTTGCTCAATGAATTTATTTTTACCCTTTGTTAGGAAGGCAGTTCATGAGGCCCAGATCTGGTAAGTTCTGACTTCACCCTATTTGGGAGTGTATCCTCAGACTCTGAATCTGAATATACACTTAATGGCTCATTATACATGCTAGAGTTTGAGTCATGCCTGTGAGATATATCTATATAGATATACCTATATATCTTAGCTTGTGGTTTCACACAGAAATCATAAAAAGTCACTGGAAAAAGTGCATTTCAGCCAGGGTTTGTTGAGCAGTTTCTTGGACCCTACTGAGCCAGCCAAGCTTCTCTCTGCTGCTTTCTCTGCCACTTCTATTTATCAGGCAGTTTAATATAAATCATCTGAGGGTCACGGTTGAAGTAATTAAGGGTACTTGTGCTTATTAACTCAGAAAAGATGAAAGGAAAAAGAAAAGTTATTTTACGGATGTATGGCAACAATCTACAGACAAAATATTTGCTTTGATGACATGAGTCCAACATCTTAAACCTGCCTGCATATTGCCAATAAAATATTCTTGTCCTTTCACAGTGTTACTCACTCGATTGGCCCGCAAGACTGACAGTTCTGAATCATTGTCAAAATCAGCTAGAATTTTGCTTTAGTTTTGTTTCAAGTGTTTACGTCTACATTCCAAAATTAGAAAGACCTGCAATTTTCTTCATGCATTTTTGTTTTGATGTCAGAGTTGTACAACACTCCCCAGCATAATGTTCTAAAACAATGTTTGATGAGCCTTGTTCCTTTAATATCACCTAAACTGGGTATTTCATCTGTGGAAACATAATTTTTCAATGTTTATAAATTTATACATTTTTAAAACATTTTTAGTCTGGTAGAAAATAATTTTCTAAAATTACATTTTTACTTGTCTTTTTTTTTCATTTATTACCATCAAATTATGCAAAATATTTACAGGTCTTAATCATCTCCTTCATTTTTAATTGCTATCTTGAGAGAGGGAGGAATATACCCAGAAGTGCTCAGGAACTTCTGGCTCTGAGATCAGGGTCAAGCACATTTTACACTCAGGATTTTTTTTCTAATAATTTTTATTGTGACCACTGTGAATTACAAATCTTTCACAGTTATATTTAAGGTTCATAGTGACAGTGAAATAGGGCCTTTCCCACCACCAGTGTTGTCCTTCCTCTACCCTATTTCCAGCATCCATCATATACTCCCCCCCCCCCCCCATGAACCCTGGACTGCTAGTGTAATAGGTCTCCTCTGTGTATAGCTTGATTCTGTTGTCATTGACTTTGGGTTTGATGTTTAGGTATGATCATGTTTTATTTCCATTCAATGCTCATGTGAATGTTTGCTCCTGGTACCATCCACTTTTTCTCCCCTCAAATTTTGAGGCAGAACAATATGATTTAAGGTCTGTGGTTCTATTGGAAAAACAAAGGTGAAAAAAACTGGAAGAGCTCATCTAGAAGCTATAAATATAGATTTAAAAGAAGAAATGAAAAGAAAAACACCTAACCATTACAAGCAATGACAAAAAACACAACTGAAAAAGAAAAAAGAAAAAACGAGGGGGCTGGTGTGGTAAGTTATTTTGTTTGTTTGATTGTTTTTTGTTTGTTTTTGCATAGGCACAGTAAGTATTGGGGAAAATTAGAAAGGAAATTCCCTTGGCCTAGGAGATAACACTCAGAATTCTTATATAAATGTCAAGAATACTCTATTGGTACTGCAAGCCACAATCTCTAAAAGGGGGGAAATGAAAGAGCAAAAGAGAGGGAAGAAAAATGTCTGCCCTGGAGACAGGCATGGGGATAACAAGAGGAAAACCAGGAACACTGATAAGAAATGTGCACTGGTGAAGGGTGTTGGACATTGTATGAATAAAACTCAATCATGAACAATTTTGTATCTGTAATAATAAACTGTATTATGAACAACCTTGTAACCACAGTGTTTAAATAATCAGAAAAAAAGGAAAATTCTTGGAAAGCTAGACATTAAAGATATGATAATACACTATATCATTGAGTAATAAATACCATAAAGGAAGATAATGCATGAGAAACTAAGTCAAAAGTGCAGAAAGAGTAATTGGCCATTATCAAGGTTATTAGTAAGGCCTCCCAGATAAGGAGTGATTTAAATAGAAATCTAAAAGAAGTGCAGGAGAGTGCCATGTGACCATGAGAATTTAAATATTCTGGGCAGAAACAAGGTGAGTTAACTCTGAATAATTTCTTCTTCTCTTGTGGATCACTAATTCCATTTGTAGCTATGTTTATTTGGGCTGTCACTGCATTATAAATAAAATGTTAGATACTTTCCATTTTAAAGTTTTATTTATTTTAAATATGTTTAATAGTTTTTTCTGCTGGGCTCATATTTTATTTATTCCCTATTTCCTCTAACTACATTAAACATAATTATTATAGATGCTAATAATTATAGCTGAATTTGAGGTCTGGTAATTGCTTTTTATAAAGCAGTATTATCACAAACTTAGTAACTCAAAACAACACATTTATTCTTTCAGAACCTCTTATAGTTCACTAATCTACATGTAGGTTATTTGGGGGTCTTATTTGGGGCCTCACAAAGCTGCAGTCAAGGAATCAGTTTAGAGAAGTGCCCATTTCAGATGCACATGATAATTAACACTTAATTCCCCATAATCTTCAAATTGAGTGTCCCATTTCCTGCTACTGGTAGCTAACGATTGTTCCTGTGGCTACCTCCACAGTTCATCTCATACCAAGAAAGTCTTCTCATAACAAGTTCATTATAGTATTATGCATCATTCTCCCAGAAAGTAAATACCATCACCACTGCAATATCCTACTAGTTAAAAAGTCATAACACACAATGGGGCTAGAGAGATAGTACATCAGGTAAGACACTTGTTTTGCAGGTGGTTGACCCAAGTTCAATCCCAGCACCCCATATAGTCCCTGATTCCACCAAGAGTGATCCCATAGCCTACACTAGGAGTAAGCCCTGAGCACTGTAGGGTGAGGCCCAACACCAAAGTTAATAAATAAAAAGAAAGTCACAGATTCCACTTATGCTCAAAGAGAGGAACTCACACAAGGTTGTAAACAATGAAAAGCAGAGACTCTTTAGAGTCAGTCTGCCATTAAATTTGACTCTGTTGTGTCTTTTTTAATTAAGTAAAATCTGTAATTGAATCACCATGAGATCCATCTTGAAAGCTGTAATGATTGAGTTTCACTCATACAATGTACAACACCCATTCCTTCACAAGAACACATTCTCCACCGCTAATGTTCCCAGTTTCTCTCCTCCACTCCCCCAGCCTGCCTCTATAGGTTCTATTGTCTCTTGCCTCAATGGGTTCTATCACATGGAGCCTTATTTCACCTTGAATATCACTTTCTTGGTTATGTTGTTTAGCTTTGCTCGTAATAATAGTCTCAGGAAAAAAGGAAATCGGGAGGGAACATGTCAGAATTCACATTAGGTTATATTTTTGTTGTGCACTGCAGCAAGAAATCAAATTTCAAACTCATACAAGGGCTATACTTTTCAAATCTCAAGAGTGACTTTTTCCCCCTACAATTCAACATCAATATTAAAATACAACTGTCTTTTTGCTTTGCCTTTCTGCACAATAGGTTTTTCACATATTTATATTCCCACTAAGAATATAGTCTTCTGATTTCCAAAACTGCCTACTTTTGGTAGGTATTGGATATTTTCTCCTCTCCTTTAAAAGGCCAATAAATATGAGTTTTAATAAGTAGAGAGATGCTCTTAGGGATGTCATAAGCCAGAGTGATGGCACAAGCAGTAAGGTGTCTGCCTTGTCCACGCTAGCCTAGGACAGACAGTGGTTTGATCCCCTCCATCTCAGATGGCCCCCAAGCCAGAACTGATTTCTGAGTGATAGCTCAGGAGTAACCCCTGAGCGTCACCAGGTGTGACCCAAAAATCTAAATAAATAAATAAATAAATAAATAAATAAATAAATATGTTCTACAATGTAGAAAAAAATGGTCAATCAAAAAATCTAAAAAGTCGGGGCCGGAGAGGTGGCGCTAGAGGTCAGGTGTCTGCCTTGCAAGCACTAGCCAAGGAAGGACCACGGTTCGATCCCCGGGAATCCCATATGGTCCCCCCAAGCCAGGGGCAATTTCTGAGCGCTTAGCCAGGAGTAACCCCTGAGCATCAAATGGGTGTGGCCCTAAAAAAAAATCTAAAAAGTCTAAAATTCCCTTTGCTTATGTTCGTGTGTGTGTGTGTGTGTGTGTGTGCGCGTGTTTGTAGTACCAGAGATTAAACCTAGAATTTTACATGTGCAAGGCAACTACTATACTATGAGCTATAGTCACCATCCAAATTCATTATTTTAAATATAATTTTTACATGATTAAGTCAGATTGCCACTAGAAGATTAGTGATTACTCATTTTATGAGGAACAAGAGTTAATTTTGGAAACTAGAGGTACATAAAAGCTACCAAAAAGAAAAATAAACATACAAAAGCCAAATATGTGTCTCAGAGGGCAGCTTTGCATTCATTCATTCATTCCTTCATTTTACTTTTTGAGGACTTTTTGATAGCAAATCTGACAATTCCCAAGTTTTTAAAAACACATCACTACATATCATATATCAGTAAAAAGTTTCCTTACCCACAAAACTAATATTCTGTTAAGTATTCTAATAAACTGAGAGTAGATTAGGCTATTTATTATTTATGGTGTCAAAGTCACGGACAATGTATAAGGGAAACTCAGAAAAGATTAAACAGGTAAACAGAAGGCTGAAGACATAATACAGTGGGTACAATGGGTAGGGTGTTTGCCTTGCATGTCATCTAGATTTGATCCCTATCACACCATGTGGTCCTCCAAACCCACCAAAAGTGACCTCTAAGTATGGATCCAGAAGTCACCCTAATTACAGAGCCATGGTGGTCCCAGAACACCAAAAGATGTGTTCCCCAGTTTAAGAAATGATACTTTCTACTTGAATTTTACTTATAATCATAACTGAGACTTCATTTTAAAGATCAAATTATATTATAATGCTTGCTCAATCAATATAATGCTCTTTCCTGGAGAACAAAGTCCAGTTTCTTTTTTCTCCAAGGAGCTTACGCATAATATTGGAATAGGGAACTGACTTTCAGAGTTACCTAAAAAGACATTTGACATCTTTTCTTCTGCGCAGAGTATTCTTTCAGCACTTTGAATTTCATGTTTTAGAATTTCACCCTCTTGTTTACTACCATGTTCATACCAGTTGTTGTGGAAAGCCAGATAGCACAGATTGAAGGTTGAATCCCACTGTTGTCTGAGAATCAATGAGTCAATCAATGAGTCAATCAGGCTTTCTCTCATCTCAAGGAGAAATGTCATGGTTCTAACTAGTATTTTCTTTTCCTACTCATCTTTCCACTGGAGCAAAACTTGAAGGGTCAAACTCAAAGTATGTGCTTGAGAGAGTTAACTAAAACGATGGGATTATTTTTTTTCTAGATCTTGCAGCACAAAGTCCATGTTTAATTTATGAAAATCCAAGAATTAGAACCATAATATATAATAACAAAATATGTATCTCAGATGTAAGTTTTTCTCATGAGCCTGCAGTTAGGGTGGGGATTTGGTCAAGGATTCAGGAAAATAAACCAACTGGGCCTCTGTACCTTGAAGTTAAATCTAGTGAAGTTCAGCTCCACTGGCCCTCTGTCTTAATCTACTAGGAATGGTGTTAAAAGGTGGCCAATGGTGTTCATTTTCTGTTGCTGCTATAAGAAATTTCCTCAAACATTGTAGCTTAGAACTAGAGAAATTTATCATCTTACAAAATAATGTCAACATGATGATGGGCTGGATTTTTCTAAAGACTCTAGAGAAATTTTATGTCTTGCTTATTGGTAAAATTAAAATCCTTGTAGTTTTAAAATTGTTTTGTTGACTACCACCTAAGAATCTTTCCTGTCTTTTAAAAGCCTCCAAACTTCTTAACTCATGGCCCCTTTTCTGTATGTTGAAAGTAAACATTGGTGAACTAAGTTCATCTCACATGCCAAATCTTTCCTATTTCTTCTTCTGCCTTATTTTCCAGAAGAGTGGTACATACCCTCTGTGATGCTGTTCCTGAACCATCTGGCAGATGAAACCCACCCTCCAAGCTATTTTTTCCAAAGGACCATGTAGAGCAATTGTTCTAGAGATTTTCCTGGAGGCTTAAAGCTTCTGAGACATCACTGCACCAGAGTTGGGAAGGACACCATCCCCCATGATTAGTAATTCCTAACCTTGGGCTATTCTTTTCTTTAAATTTTTGGAGGTGTTGTAGCAATACCCAGAAGTGCTCAGGGATTACTCTTGGCTCTGCACCGACAAATTACTCCTGGCATGCCGGTGGGACCATATGTGATGCCAAGAATTGAACCTGGGTCAGCCACATGCAAGGCAAACACTCACAGTACTATCCCTCGGGCTTCTGATGATCAAAGAGAGATTATTCCCTTCTTACAATGCTTATATAGCACAAAAAGAGGAACCTGGGTATCTGAGGGGTAAATGGATATAGCCTCTGGGGTACTTGAGGTACTGGAGAAAAAGATAAGTTTGAACCAGTGGGGTTTAGGAATGCCTCTGGAGCAAAACTGTTGATAGGTATTATCTTCTCTCTCTTTTTTTTAAGTTAGAGAATAATTTTTTGAGGACCACCCCCACCATGCATGTTAGATCATTTATTGCACTTGTAGATCTTCTGTGCCAGACCCAGGAAGATGGCCAGGGGGCTTGGCAGGGGTTAGCGTGCTGCTCTATAATACTCATAAGGTGGTTATAACTCTCTTCCTAGTACTGTGTGAACAGGACAGGCAGACCCATTTCCTCACAGAGCACCTTTACTCAAAGCCACCTTCATCTGGGTTCCTTTTGCCTATAAATTTCCGGTAGGATTTTGCACTGCTCCAGAGAGGCCCACTGCATACACTGGACCACTAGTAAGCTGCATGTGTTGTCTTCAATGTCAGTGACAATTTTGCCCATCACACTGGAGTCCCCAAGTAGGTCCAGGTAATCATCCTAAATCTGAAAGAACTATCCCATTTCCAACAGGATCTTATTGGTATTAGCATGCTCCTTCTCACCGTCAATACTTGCCATGTACATGGCAGCAGCCATAGGAAGGTAGAAGAAGTAGAAAGAGGTCTTATACTTGACAATGGAATTGCACCTCTTTTTGGTGAATCTGCCAAGATACATGTTGTTCTGAGGGGGCTGTTATGACATCTAGAATCTGCCCAACTTTTGTCTGATATGAAGGGTTCAATGATGTTCAGGTAATAGGGCTGCTCCCAGAAGTAGAACTTCAGAAGACAGTACATTCATGCCTCCACAGGCAGAGTCATTCACAGCATCCAGCTCTACACCAGGCTTCTAATACCAACAGGGCTGCCCAATGAGATAAAGATGTATCCATGATGTCATCTGTCACCAGCAAGAAAGCTTGGAGCGTTCCACAAACGAGCCCACAGTGAGGGTCTACTTGATATTCTCAGCATTTTGCTTCCTGACCTCAGCCAGCTCTCGAAAAGTGGCCAGCACCATCATGCTATGATGGTATTTGCCCCTAACCAAGTTGTACTCCAGGGTCTTCTTGAGCTGGCAGATACATTTCCTATCTCAGGGTGGTTCAATTCATCTTCTGTCACCCACGAAGCTGCATCCAGGATCATATCACTTCCTTCTTCCAGAATAAATGGAGACAAGAATTCAGATGTATTTAACCAAGAGAGGCAGGATTTCCTCCAGCACTTCTCCCAGATTGTTGGGATGCTGAAGGTATTATCTTCTTTAAGGAGAGTTCTCTGTGAGGGAAGAGGGTTGGGCCAAGGTCAAGTCTGATTAAGAGTCACTAATCATGGGGGGATGGCACCTCTTGTTGTGCTGTTCTTCCCCATATTTGGTATGATGGTGTTTCCAAAGCTTCCAGCCTCAAGGAAAATACCTGAAACAATTGCTCAGTGGGGTACCCCAGAACAAACTGGGGTTTCATCTATCAGGCAGTTCAGAAACAGCATCACAGAGGTTCAGCATCCAACAGAAGAGAAGGGTTTTTATTCTCAGGGATCCACAGTAAGGAGAGAGGGACAATTTAAATAATCCAGCATAATCTCTCATCTAGATGTTCTTAGGCTTGATTATATCTTTAAAACCTCTTTGGTATTATTATTAACCAAATATTTGCATCCCTCAAAACCTCCAATGTTGAAACCCTACCCCCCCCAAAAAACAAATGTTGTAGAAGATAAAACCTTTGAGAAATAATTACATCATAAGAGTAGAGTCCTTAGGGGGCTAGAAAAATCAAACAGCAGGTAGAAAACTTGTCTTGTATGCGGTCAAGCCAAGTTTAATCCCTGGCACCATGTATGACCTCAAGCCACACCAGGAGTGGCTTGTACACATCCCTGAGCACAGAGTCGGGAATAAACTGAGCACTTCTAGGTGTGGCCTAAAAGAAAAGAAAGAAGAAAGGAAAGAAAGAAAGAAAGAAAGAAAGAAAGAAAGAAAGAAAGAAAGAAAGAAAGAAAGAAAGAAAGAAAGAAAGAAAGAAAGAAAGAAAGAAAGAAAGAAAGAAAGAAAGAAAGAAAGAAAGAAAGAAAGAAAGAAAGAAAGAAAGAAAGAAAGAAAGAAAGAGAGAAAAGAGAGAAAGAAAGAGAGAAAAGAGAGAAAGAAAGAAAGAAAGAAAAAAAGAAAGAGAGAAAAGAGAGAAAGAAAGGAAGGAAGGAAGGAAGGAAGGAAGGAAGGAAGGAAGGAAGGAAGGAAGGAAGGAAGGAAGGAAGGAAGGAAGGAAGGAAGGAAGGAAGGAAGGAAGGAAGGAAGGAAGGAAGGAAGGAAAAGAAAGAAAATGGATTCCTTATAAATAGGGTTCGAAAGAGACCCCAGGAACATTATTTCTCGCCCACTGTGATGTTCACAATACAATGAGAAAATAGTCATGTGCAAGCTAGATTCAAGTTTATACAAGAAACTAGCCACACTGGTATTCAGATCTCAGACTTCAAACTACAGAACAGGGAAAAATTAATGTCAATGACTGGACATCACATGGTAGATGATATTCTGTTATCTACACAGTTCATACTTGCTGTGTAAAATAATATATTCATAAGGTGATAGTTAGGACACAAACATCTCAAGGACCAGGACATTATTCTATCTACCACATAGCACTTGTCATCAAGAGTATCAAAGCAGAAAAACTGTTAGCTTACACAGGCTGTATTGAGAATAAGAAAAAAATGGTCTTGAGGCCAGAGCAATATCACAGTGGGTAGGGCACTTGCCTTGCATGCAACTGACCCACGTTTGAACCCCGGCATTCCAGATGGGCCCTCAAGCCTGCCAGGAGTGATTCCTGATTGCAGAGATAAGAGTAACCCTTAAGCACCACCAGGTGTGGCCCAAAATTAAAAAAAAAAAAAAGAAAAAGAAAAAGAAAAAGAAAATGGTCTCTTTTGGTTATTCACAGCACAAAATAAGAGGATTCTAATAAGTACTATAATTAAATTACTATTATATACAAATGATTTTAGAAAATTTCAAAGGAGAAAATAGTCTTCTTTAAATGAAGTAATTATAATAAAACTTTTTATTGGGGTACCCTTATTTTGTGGTACTGAATTAATAATAACTTTGCAAGCTATGTACTTAAGTTCCTATTATATTTCAATAAGATGTTTCATAAAATAATAATAAATTAAATCTTTAATATCAAACCATGACACAAGGGTATTATTATTTATTTTCAGAAAACTTTAATAATAAAAAAACTGTGGTTTTTTGTCTCTCTCTCTCTAGCTTTATACCTGTGATACTTTATCACTTTATAAAATTGTCTATTATTGTATGCAATTTCAATTAATTAATTAATTTTAAATAATTTAAAACTTATTTGTGATTTCAGTTTTATTTATTCTTAGATTCATTTCTTTTTGGGGGGCACAGCTGGTGCTCATCTGGTGCTGACGCTCAAGTGTTACTCCTGGTTATGTGCTCAGAAATCGCTCCTTCCTTGGGGACCATATGGAATCCGGAGGGTTGAACTATGGTCCGTCCTAGGCTAGTGTGCACAAGACAGAGGCCTTACTGCTTGCATCACTGCTTCGGCCCTGAAGTCATTTCTTCATACTATTTTTTCATTTAGTCCTCTCAAATAATAGCATTTTTGTAGAAAGTAAAATGGGTTCTATACCTGGCTGTTAAATTTTTCTCAAAAAAAGAAAAAAAAAAACGTGTATTGTCTCTGTAAAACCTAGTGCTAACTAAACCAATAGGTTTATGGAGATATTTATGCATCTATTTTGTGTTATTTATAAACTCAGGGCTGTAACTTACAAATATTATTTGTTGTGGCTGGAGCAAGAGCACAACAGGTAGGGCACTTGCTTTAGATATGGCCAACACAGGTTTGATCCTCAAGAAACACATATAGTCCCCTAAATTCACCAGAAGTGATCTCTGAACAGAGTCAGGAGTAAACCCTGAAGAAAGCTAACCAAAAAAAATTATTTAGTCATCTAAAGTAGTTGATGTGAGGAACAGAAATATGTGATCTGTATATTATTTAGGGCTAACCTTGAGTCAATAACATTGGGCAATTAAAGCAGATCAGTGTCCATGCTAAAAAGGTACCTTTACAGGCCAGAGTAAGAGTACAGTAGGTCAGGCTTTTGCCTTGCACATGACTGACCTGGATTTGATCCCTATACTGAATTTATTCCCCAAGGCCCTCATTTAGTGATTTCTGAGGACAAAGCCCGGAGTAAGCTCTGAGCACCACTAGGTGTTGCCAAACCAAAAAAAAATATTAAAAAATAAAAAAACAAGGAAAGGCACCTTTGATAGAAAGACAGATTCTAGATATTGAAACACTTAAGTGTTATTCTTAATAGTTAACCAAATCATTTTCTGCTTCTCTATTTGTCTGCTTCCTCTCATCAAAAACCATTAAGGGACCCAAGAGCTAGTATAGAGGCTAAGGTACTTGCCTAAATCAATGTTAGACTGTTCCCTGCTACTTCCAGAAATGACCCCTGAGCATAATTAATTAACTTCTCTAGAGTCAGAAAGTTAATGTAGCAGGTAAAGCACTTGCCTTGCATACAGCTGACCTGGGTTCAATCCCCAGGACCACATTATGGTCCTTGGAACACTGCCAGGAGTGATCTCTCGAGAGCACTGAGTCACAACTAAACCCTGAGCACACAGTAAAGTGTGCCCCCAAATCCCAAAACAAATCAGCAAAAACACTTAAAGGTAAAACTTAATCACTGTTTATGGTATAGATATTTCCAGAAATAAATCCCAATACAAAAGAAATGCATTTGTTAGATTGTCACACCTTCTAAAGGTGACTGAACACGCACATAAAAGAGATAGGATTATCCTAGTGTTTAAGAATTAAAAATAATATGGAATTCTATAGAAAATAATCAAGAAAAAGTTACTTATTTGTTCTTGAATTACTCTAATCCTCAAATCTCAATTAAGTTGAACATGAGTGGGTTTAAAACGTAAGCTTTTTTAAAAATTCACTAAAAAAGCTTTATTCTTTGATGTTTGCATTATTGCTTTTTTTCATTATATGGGACTGTATAACTTTTTAAGATTATTTTTAAACAGCATAATTATAGTTACAACATTATTCAATATTAAGCGTCAAGCATACAACATTCCAAAACTAGTCTCCAGTGTCCATTTCCCTCCACCAATATTTTCAGTAATCCTTTCACTCCTCAGCCTGCCTCTATGGCCAGCACTTTCCCCTCCACAATTGTCCTAGTTTTCCTTCTCTAGCCTATTCATTCTACCCCTATCCCAGTGGGAGGCTTCCTACTGAAGACTTTTTCTCCTTCTATTTATCTCTATTGCCTTTGGACATTGGTTATTCCCCTATGAAGACTCCATATCCCACATATGAGAGAGATCATTTTGTCTGTCCCACTCCCTCTGACTAACTTCAATCAACATGATCCTCTCCAGATTCATTTACTTCATGCAATTTATATTGTATGAGATTTGGGTACACACAAGTAGAGGCAATTTGGTCATATCGGTGATTTGGCCAATTTTTCAAGCTTATATATCTATTTTTAAATTGTAATTTTAAATAAACAACTCACTTATTCTTTATTGGGGGTGATAGGTTCAAGGATTACTCCTGGTTCTACACTTAAGGATAACTCCTAGCAAGTTCAGAAGACCATATGTGTTGCCTAGGAATGAACACAGTCAGGCATGCACATGTCATAGTGCCCTACTTGCTGTAATATTTTTGGCCTATATGTCCAGGATAACAATAAGAGGGAACATAGAGCTAGCTTGGGACTCAAATGCAATACAAGGAGAATAAAAAAATAGAGAGAGGGGCATCACAAAAATCTGATATACTTTGTTTTTCGAAGTTACCTTCAGTGGATTCAACAGAGAGAAGGAAAAACTCAAATTATTAAAAAACTAAAAATTCCCTTCAACATATGCATTAATTTTTTCTAGTTGTTTTCTATTTGTTTCAGATATAGTATAATTTCAGAAGTGGTCTCTATAATTGAATTGTATTTACTCATTAAAGTACATCTTATCTTACCATATAATAATATACCTGCAAACCTAAGAAAATGGTTATAAATAAAACTTTCAAGTATGCATAATTTCTACATAATTCACAGAACTTCCATTAACTTTTCTTACACAAATAACACTGAAAGTCATCACAGTAGGCCTTCTACTAAAAATGCACCTTCTTAATATTCATTGTCCAGATCTATTTTATCAGCATTAATCCTAATTATGATAAAATAAGAATAACTCTAAATGATTAAATCCTGTCTTAACTAACAGAAGTTTAAACACATAACTGAATGCTAATGATACTTTAAATAGCTGCTTTTGTCATATTTTAGCATAATGTCTAACCATGCTTCTTCAAGATTAGCAAATATTGCAGCCTTTCTTTTTCTCCAAGGGATTTTGTTCTAAAAACAAGTCATGGTACAAGCATTTTATGCATGTTACTATCATTATGAGTACAAGCTTTTATGAAATCTTAATGCAATACACAACATGTGTATTTTACACTCATTAAGGCAATTCACCTCACTTCCAAGAAAAACTCTGGCCATATGCCTCACTTCCAGAAGAAAAAAAAAAAAAAAAAAAAAAAGAACATGCAGCAGTCAAAATTTCAAGGATATATATAAGAGGAATAAATGGAAATAGAAATTTCCAGCTTACAAAAATTAAATATTCATAACCTGTGATCATCTAAAGTTCTGTGAAGAAACAATCACTGATCATAATATAAAAAGTACTTGAATTCTTGCCTAGTCTTGCCAATAAATATATCATAACAGTGTTCAAAAAACTTGTGCACCTGAAGCCCCCAAATTATATTCAAACTTGCTAAGTTAGTATTTGTACTGAAAAAAGAAAATGTATCACAGTATTTGGGTATAAGCCCAGAACATAATATAGTTGAAACCTTTTTGTACTAGTTCTTAGCTGGCATGTAGATCATCAGGTGCAGCCATTTCTTTTAAATAAAGCAATTTGGTTAATGAATACTAATTAAGTTTGCTGATAAAAATTCTAACTGTGCATGTGCATATGTGCATATTAATGAATAATGGGGATGGAACTAGAACTCTAAGTTCTGCCCATATGTCATTTCACCTCAAAAATAATATTTGCACCTGCATTAAGTCTTATCCACAAAATGATAAGAAAAAAAAAAGGGTTTTCTGGCAGGTCAGTTACAATGTGCATTTATGATCTGCAGCACCAACCACTTTATAAAATAACTGGTTACAATTATTAATATCAGTGTATTCTAGAAAGAGTCACCATATGTAAGAAAATTTTCAGATAAACCCTGTCATTTCTGTGTGACTAGGAACGGTAATTTTTCACAGAATGGGATACTACATATTAGTAACTGAAAGGCTAAAATAAAAGAATTTCCTATACAAATAAAAGGTTTATAGCCCTTTCTTTTCCTGAAACAGTCCAATTTTCTTAACAGTAAAGTGTCAGACAATTTTGCTCCTCTTAGAATATCAAGAGAAATTTCAGACAAATGGGAAGTTGTCCTCTAAATAATCTAAGACTCATTGAGTTTCATAAAAAGACTAATCACTTTTGGTTCTTTCCTGACACAAGCTAACACCAGTTAAATTCTCATGTGGTCACCCCCCAAGAGTAATCCCTGAACACAAAAGCCTAAGTGAGACCTAAAAACTGAAGGGTGTGACTCAAAACCAAAATAAATATATAAATAAATAATAGCCAGGTATCATTGAAAAGACAAATACACTTTTAGCTTTCACAAGTAGATTTGGATTTTTATGATAATCTTGACATGTTCAATGATATTTCCACTCTTTATTTTGTTATACATGTCTTGCTTTTATTCTTTTTCATTACAATTTTTTGTTTTGGAACAAAACATGTTTAGTCATGTTCGGGGGATACTTCCAAGACCAAGCTAGAGGTAAGGATTGTAAATAGCTCCAGATATTATATTTAGGTCTCTCACATACAAAACATGCACTGCCTTCTTTTTAAACCATCTCCCTGGTTCAAACAAAAAGATATGTTTTAACTTTGTGCTTGGCTAAGGTTTTTCTGAATAAGAAAAAGATTATTAGTTTCAGATCTTTAATTCTACAAACTTCATTACACTGTTCCTTGATTCAATTCTATAGCCACTGGACTGTAATTCTTTTTCCTTGGGCTTCTACAAAAATAGAAATAATAAGGTCTATTTACCTCCAGTTTGTACTTGGAAAATATAAATGCCGATGCAATTTGAAACATCTTTCTTTAATATAGAAAACATTGTAATAAACATTCTTATAAATACAATTGAAAAGAGGGAAGACATCTACAAGACAAACATTTACCAAATTTAAATATCAATCCCCCAAAATGAGCTGATTTTTTGCTCAGTTGCCTCTCCCAGTTCTAGGCCAGAACTGCAGTTACCTGTGAAAATCTACCACAAAGGCTTCTCAATACTAACAGAGCTGTGGGATGAGGCTGTGGGAGAAAGAGATGAGATGGGATTCTCTTTTTATAACCTCACCTCTGCTCTTTTTTGAAAAGCTAAAAAACATCAAAGCTAAGCTATTTTTCTTGCTGGCATCTAAAAGAGCAATTATCTCATCTTCCACATGCCTCCCTGGAATAGGTTTTATAATAGTAAATCCAAGGGTTCATATATCATGCCAGTAAAATTATCAGATGGACTCACTCTGTTAGAATACATACATGGAAAAAATACATAAATCTTAATGAATTTTTTTAAATTTCAATTTAGATGACTCTCCTTTATCAAGACATTGCTATTGATTTGATAGGAATAATTACAGATGTTTGTGCTAACCAGCCATTGTCAATATCCACTAGAATGTAAACTCGCCATATATCTATGAGAAATATCGATAATCAGGCTATCACTTGAAAATACAAATGACGGTTTCCTCTGTTAGAATACGGATGTATCAATATCACCGATAGCAATGCCCACACAAAGTAAAGTGTGCTACTAGGGTACTCTGAGCCCAAATGTCAATGCTTTTTCCAAGTGTTAAAAGTTTTTTTTTTATGTTGAGGCATCACAAAGCATGCACTCTCTGGAAATGAACAAAGCCAGCTTGAGCACCTCAATCACAAAGCATCAGAGTGATTTTCGTATCACAATTTTCACAGAAGGGATTAGTTTATGCACCAATAAATGGCTCTCAGCTCCACACTGGTCCCCTGCTCTCCAGGCTGACTCTTTTATTATTGCTCTCTGACAGCCTATCACCCTTTTTAGTTTATCTCTCTGACTATACCAGAAAATCCCTAATGGCACAGGGACGAGACAGACTCAAACAGAGATTTCTTTAAAGGTTTGTGTTGTCTATTTTCTGGCAATCACTGACAGAGAAGTGAATATAATGCTTTATACATACCTAGCACATTATCAAAGCTAGAAAGGAGTTGAACTAAAGATTTCCTGAGTTAAGGCTATACCTTTGATAGCCGCATTTAGAAATTTTGATTTCTAAATTTTTGATTCACCCAAATTGTATTTTAAGAACATAGACAACTTCTAGGAGAACACAAGCAATAGACAAGCAATGTCTTAAATGACACAATGTGCATTAATGTTTTTAGAACTTCTTAAATGTCAAGTAAACATGTAAATTCCTGTTTCATGTTTTATGTTTAAACTAAAGGCTTGTTTCTAAACTAAAGGCTTTGAAAAAAATATATATATATGGAGCCATAGAGATAGCGATAGGGTATTTGCCATGCATGCAACCAGTCCAGAATGAACGGTGGTTCAAATTCTGGCATCCCATATGTTCCTCCGTGCCTGCCAGGAGGGATTTTTGAGTGCAGAACCAGGAGTAGTAACCCCTGAGTGGCACCAGGTGTGATCCAAAAACCAAAAAAAGAAAAAGAAAATATATACATATATCACTTCTAAGGATACTCAATGCTACCCTTATATATTTTGCATATTAGATCTTTCATAAAAGAAGTACATTGTTTCAGCATCATTAGTACATCACAAAACCTAACATTAACCCACAAAATTTATCAATAACATCATAAAGACTTGCTCTATCACACAGTGCTTGTTCTGATCAAAGCACATATATAGTTCCTTCTGACTTATAAATTTTCAAAGTACCTTAACTTCTTGAAATCATTAATGTATGTGTTTGCTAGTCTTGGGGGTGATATAATTTGTCCATTCAGATACTTCTGGAAGCCCTGGCAGCCAAACCATGCCCTCTCAAAGCAGTCACCATGTCTGTACCGAGCCAACTCCATAGACTCAATCTATTCTTGAAAGAGATATAAAAAAAAGCTATGAAAAATTATGAGTACATAGGCAATGCAACTTAACTGGCAATTGAGGGGAGAGAGTGGGCCAACTCCATGCTCTACTTAAACACACCTGCTGCACCCATTACCCACAATCACTGCTTAGTCAATGGCCCTTTCACCACTTTTCTAGGACTCTCTGCAATGAAACTAGTCTGCACAATGACATTACCAGAACTTTTTAGAGTGAGTGCAGGCACCCTCTCCTCGCCAAACACCCCACCTTCACATACTTCTGGAAGTCATTGCAGCTGAAAGTGATTCACAAAAGCCACTTTATCTGCCAAAATACTTGGAATTCTTGGACAACTCCACATTTTTTAATACTATCATTCCAGTAGGACACATAAATGTATATGCCATTGTGTATTTGAAGCTACCTAATGTTCAGAAACAAAAGAAGTAACTGAAAGATCAACTCACAACAAGAGCTTAGTAAACCTTCAATAACTGACTTAATAACCTCATTGCAAGATATGATTTTTACAAATTTTCTTTTGTTGTACTTTTGGTTCATCTTTTTTTCTTCTTTCCTTTCTCTCTTTCTTCCTTTCTTCTTTCTGCCTCTCTCTTTTCCTTTTCTTAAAATAATTTTATTTCCATTTATCTGGAAACAAATTTATTATGTTCTGTTATATAATACATGGTCTTTAAATAAAATAAATTTTATATATATTAAAATTAATAATCATGATCTATGCTCATTTACAAGAGCTAAACCAGCTCTTAGCAAGGATCTAAGAAAATTTCAAAGATATCTTAGTTTCGTTTTTTAAGATATATTTTGCTTGTGTTGACTTATTTTTTAACACAACTGGGGAATCCAGGTCTAAAAGGTAGAGTGAATGAAGCGTAGTAATTAATAGCAATAAACTACATAGACTTTCTTATCCAGCGATGGTGAACCTATGGCACGCGTGCCAGCTGTGGCTTGCGAAGGCCTTGCAGTTGGCAATCGGGAAAGTCCGCAATTAAGGTATGCGGTGAGGCGAGAGGTAAGTGTGCCGGTGTCTGCTTTGCAGCTCACCTGGCAACAGGGCCAGACTGGCCATTGGGAGGACGTGCTGGCACTTAGAGGGCATTCTTTGGTTTTGTGCGGCAGTTTGGGCACTCGGACTCAAAAGGGTTAGCCATCACTGAAAGCAACATTTTAGAAGTAAACCTCGAAAGATGTCATCCTTTCCACAAATGCAAGTGTGTGAGTGTATGTGTGTATGACAGAGAGAAAAGAGCAAAACAAAGAGAAAGAACATGTTACAAAATTCAACAAGCACATAAAAATATGCCAACCAGCAACAAAACTTATATTAAAAAAAAACACAGTCAACAACCTAGTCTTTAACTTGATTAGTTGAAATCCTTTATTAGTGGGCCTGGAGAGATAGCACAGTGGGGTTTGCCTTGCAAGCAGCCGATCCAGGACCTAAGGTGGTTGGTTCAAATCCTGGTATCCCATATGGTCCCCCGTGCCTGCCAAGAGCTATTTCTGAGCAGACAGCCACGCCGGGTGTGGCCCAAAAACCAAAAAAAGAAAAAAAAGAAATCCTTTAGTAGTGGAGAAAGAGCATAACTCCTTCCCTTTTGTGTACTAGTAGTTAGGCTTTCACTTATATTTTGGGGAGAAACATAATTATCCATTGAGGTAAATGTCATTTGATAAGAAATTAAGAAGGTGCTATAGTTCTAAAATAGGTAGTATTCCAGTTATTCTTTTTCATACAAATATTTTAATTATTTTGGACTCTGAATGGCTCACCTAAGTTAAATAACCATGAATTAGTGCAATATACTCTTTGGTGCTTATTTTTTTATTTTTTATGTCTATGTTTGCAGTAGCCAGTGTATAATTTTTTTTGGGGGGGGTGTGGAGCCACACCTGGTGATGCTCAGGGTTACTCCTGGTTCTACGCTCAGAAATCGCTCCTGGCTTGGGGGGACCATATGGGACGCCAGGGGCTCTAATCGAGGTCCGTCCTAGGTCAGTCATGTGCAAGGCAAACGACCGCTGCACCACCACTCTGGCCCCGCCAGTGTATAATTTATCACAGTTGTATAATCTATCTTTAAATTATAATGCATGAATATTTCAGCTGTCCCAATTTAAAATCATCAAGTCTAAACATATTAAACAGAGTGAAGCAGGGCCCAGAGAAATAGTACAGTAGGTAAGACGATTTGCCTTGCATGTAACTAACTTGGGTTTAATTCCCAGCATCCCATATGGTCCCCTAAGCTCACCAAGAGTTATTCTTGAGTGCAGATCCAGGATCCTCAGCATTATCAAAAGTGATGCAAAAAATAATAAAAATAAAAAGCAGCTATGCCATGTTTCTTAACTCAAGACCATGGCTTTTTTTTTTTTTTTGTGGTGCTTATCGTTATTGTTGGAGTCCTCACTGGATATTTGACACTTCTTTTTGTACTGGTGGAGTGTTTCACCTTCTTTTTCTCCTTCATCTCTCAAATCGATGATGAGAGCCTCTAGAAGGATTCCACCCATTTTCGGCATATTAGACTTTTACCCCAGTTTATTACTTTTCTCTTCTTCAAACAAAACCACATAACTTGAACTAGCTAGTCCTGTCTCCCAGTTAGAGGGGGAAATAAGGGAGGCACCAAGACCAAACAGGTGCAAGACTACTAAGTAGTAGGCTAGGTACAGAGGGGACCACATATTCTAGTAGCCCTGGGGGTGAGGGAAGAGGATATGGGAGGTAGGACAAAAATGGAGGTGTAGGGAGGACAATTTGGTGATGGGAATCCCCCTCTGATTTTATATAAATGTGTACCTAAAATATTATTGTCAACAATATGTAAGCCACTATGATCAAAATAAAAATTATATTAAAAAAATAAAAAGCAGAAACAATTAAAAATGAAAAAAATAACAAAAGAGAGAAACAACCTAACATCATTTATTTCCTTCATATAATGAATATGATGTTAGGTTTTACTTAAGATGTAAACTTCACAGTGCTATTCAGAGGCAGAAATAAAATAGTATTTCAATAAATATAAACTAAGCATGATACAGTTACCATAAATACAGTGAAGAAGAGAACTTCCAGAGTTCTCAAAAAAGGATTATAAAATCTATAAAAGACTAAATTCAAACATGTAAAGGAGAGCAACAGAAAAGCCTTTCTAAAAAGACTCATTTAGGTTTTGGATTTTTAAATTTTGGGGTTACACCCAGCTGTGCTCAGGCCTCCTGGTTCTGGACTCAGGGATTACTCTGAGCAAGGCTCTGGGATCATGTGGGATACCTGGGACAGAAACCTTATGGGCTGTGAAAAGGCAAATGCCCTGCCAACTGTACTATCATTCTGGCTCCTAGATTTTAATATGAATGACAAAAAAAAGATTACAAACAAAGGAAATGCTCAGTGTACAGCTTAGAATGCAAGTATGTGTATGTGGCTAAGCATAATGAGCTAAGATAATAATAGGCTCACAAAATAAAGTCAGAGAAATAAACAGGTCCTAGAGAACTTTGTAAGTCCAAGAAGAAAAAAAAAAGAAGTTTGTTTTGTCTAAGTAAGGAGCTTTCCAGGGTTTTAATCAGGAGAGTGACATCTTTTATACATTAATTAGATTAGCTTGATCAAAAGGAGGTGAATGAGATATCCAATAGTAACAATCCTTGGAGCTGGAGCAGTGGCGCAGTGACAGGGCGTTTACCTTGCAAGCTGCTGACCTAGGACAGACCGTGATTTGATCCCCCAGCATCCTATATGGTCCCCCAAATCAGAAGCGATTTCTGAGCGCATAGCCAGGAGTAACCCCTGAGCATCACCTGATGTGGCAAAAACAAAAAATAGAGTAACAATCCATGGAAGGATTCCAAGGAAAGATGATGCTGACCTGGGCTGTGATATTAAGAGAAAGAGAAAAGACTAATTCAAGGTATATTTTTATATGTGATTAATCCTAACTGTCAGGTGGAATAAATGGGGTGAGCAAAGTTAACTTCTAGATCTTTACTGGAACAAATAAATAAATGATAGTTTCGAGAAAGGGGGAAATTAGAAGTAAACTTATTGGGGTGGGAGAAGCTTTATTTTTTTCATGTGCCATTACAATGCCTAGACTCATCAGTTATTTGCCAATTTTTGAAATAGTATGCTTCACATAACCCTATTTATAAAATTCATAGAAACGTAACAAGCAGCATGACTAAACTTCTTATATTGCATTTTTAGTTTTTATTTTGTCACAGCAATTGTTCTCTAACCATCCTAGCTCAAATCTGTATCTCTGAGGATAGATGGATAAACTAAAATGCATAATGAGCTTCCTTGGGTACCAAGAAGGTGTACCATCTTACAGCCTCTGTTAAGAATGATGCATTTCACAATTTAAAATTTTGTATGTAGCAAAGTGAAAAATAAAACAAATCCCTGGTGTTCTGACAAAACTAATTTTCATCCTAGGGTAGGTATTCTTTTTTTGAAACTGCTTAGAGAAATCAGGTGAGGATTCAGTTCTTAGCTGTTCTTATTCTCATCTGAAGCTCCTGATATCTTTAAAATCTCTCACTGGAAGAGCACAGAGGATAAGACAATACTAAAACAAACAAATCCAAGACACTAATGCCGTATCTCATTTACAGTATTATGGTCAACAATGACGACAACAACAACAAAAACTGCAGATCAGTTATCAGAAGTAATGCAGAGTAAATAACTGAATCTTAACTCCCAAAAATGATACTACATCTGCTTTATCTTAGGTACTATGGCCTTAAGATTTTACTATTGCTCACAGCTTATTTCTGTGTACTAATCATTTTTTCATGATTTTTCTTCTTCCATTTAATCTTCACAAAATATTATAAGGCCAGTATTATATAGAAGAAAACTCACATTCAGAAAAAATGTAGAATAGTTAGAAAGCTAGAAAGTGAGTCAAGATTGGACTATATTTATATATATTTATATTTATATTCAAAACTCATGTTAGTGCCTCCTAGTATTTTAGAACTCTGTAGATACACACATTTCTGTTTATACCCTAGGTACATTTCAGTTATTCTCCAATATAAAATGACAAGTGGACTCAAGCAGCACTGATATCATTTAATGTCATGACTACACAGACAAGAGTGAATTGCAACCAGAATCAGATCTACCAGGGAAGGTCCTAATGCTGCCCTGGCATCAACTTTCTCCATAGTGAATTCATATAATACCCTAACAACTTGGTAACAGCAACACCCTGCTTTCAGGGCAAGATTCCCTGCATTGCCACTTGGTAATGGTAAGATAAAACCAGAAGACATTCCATGTCACTCTAAATTTGAGGTAGGATTTGTACAAAATTCAGGAACTCTAACTATAGAAACCTGACCACTACAACCATGACTGTGAAGAAATTATACTGGGCCCACAGAGAAAGACTTTGGCGTTAGACAACTTATTATGCCTGGAGCCTATCTTTGGTCTTATGGCAGAATGCTTCATGGGTAAGGTCTCCCTGTTTTTAAGTCAAAGGTTTTTCCTTTCTATTTTCCCCATATTTTGCTGTGCCTTTGCCAAAAAAAAAAAAAAAAAAAAAAAAAAAAAAAAAAAAAAAAACCTGTCCCCCACACACACACCTTTTTTAAATGCTATTTTGTGCCATTTTTATCTCTTATATTTTACATCAGGGCTACACCTTTTTCATAGAAACATGGGAAACAGATTACTTTATTTACCACATATTCCCATATTTTTCTAAAAAACTACAAGAAAGGAATAAAGAAAGGATGGGGCCCAGGGGAAAAGTGATCTTGAAAGCATTGGTGGGGAAATAAATAAGGAAAGAACTAAATATCAAGACAAAGTCAATGATAATAGAATCAAGGGACCTAAACATTAGCAATCTAAACTTATAGGGACCTGTTATACTGACAGGCCAAGGGGCAAAGGGTAGTAGTATAGGGTGCACTCCGGCCATTGGTGAGGGAGGCTGACACTGGTGGTGGGAAGGTTCATGACTCATTGTATATCTGAAATTCAACTATGAAGGACTCTATAGATCACAATTGTTTCAATAAAATAAAAAATTTTAAAGAGTAAATTGCAAGAGAGCCAACTATAGATGAGCCAATCCTCACAACTAGAACATTACTGAAACACGCTGTATTTCTTTCAGCTTGACTAAGTTGTATGTTTATGATAGAGAGCTTTGTTTGTGACTGAAGTCACAGCGTATGCTCAATTTGATGTTGGTTTGTTAGACATAACACTGTCATGTCTGATTAATTTGACTAGCAGAGTGATTTCTGGAACTTTCATATTTCATTAGATAGTAATTAATGGTATTTCATTAAATAGTAATTAATGGATGCAAAAGTGATTTAACATCATGTATTATTATCCTTTTACTTCTCTAGTTAACAAAATAGCGCAGAGTTTTCCAGCATGTCAGCAAATAGCTTTAAATTGCAAACATATAGCACATAATTATTCTTATATTCCCCACTTTATTTCTTTTTTAGCCCCACCTGGGAGTATTCAGGGCTTCCCCCTGGCTCTACACTCAATTCCTCATGGCAGCATCAGGGGACCATAAAGAATTTTAAAGATCAAACCCAGGTCAGCCATATGTAGCAAGCACCCTACTTGATGTACTATTGCTCTGGTCTCAACATACAATTATTCTTAATCCTAAAGTTGAAGATTTCTTTTAAAGTGAAAAATTGAGGGAGTGAGACAGTACAGCAGATAAAACACTTGTCTTGCATGAGGCTGACCCCAGATTCAGTGCCCAATATCCCAAATGATCTCCCCTAGCACCACTTCAATTAACCCCTGAGCATAGAGCCAAGAGTAAATTCTTATTACCTCCAGATATACCTCAAAAAAATTTAATTTCAAAAAAAAGAAAAGAAACCATTTTTAGACCCCAAGTTTCCACTTTTTAATTCTCCGGGGCACTGTATATCTTATGAGTGTATTCCTAACTAATAAAATTTATTAAGTGATAATCAATTTGTTATTTTAAGAGCATTACTGCATGGCCAAAAGACACATGAAAAAATGTTCCACATCACTAATCATGAGGGAGATGCAAATCAAAACAACGATGAGATACCACCTCACACCCCAGAGAATGGCACACATCACAAAGAATGAGAATAAACAGTGTTGGCGGGGATGTGGAGAGAAAGGAACTCTTATCCACTGCTGGTGGGAATGCTGTCTAGTTCAACCTTTATGGAAAGCGATATGGAGATTCCTCCAAAAACTGGAAATCGAGCTCCCATACGATCCAGCTATACCACTCCTAGGAATATACCCTAGGAACACAAAAATACAATACAAAAAACCCTTCCTTACACCTATATTCATTGCAGCTCTATTTACCATAGCAAGACTCTGGAAACAACCAAGATGCCCTTCAACAGACAAATGGCTAAAGAAACTGTGGTACATATACACAATGGAATATTATGCAGCTGTCAGGAGAGATGAAGTCATGAAATTTTCCTATACATGGATGTACATGGAATCTATTATGCTGAGTGAAATAAGTCAGAGAGAGAGAGAAAAACGCAGAATGGTCTCACTCATCTATGGGTTTTAAGAAAAATGAAAGACACCCTTGTAATAATAATTTTCAGACACAAAAGAGAAAAGAGCTGGAAGTTCCAGCTCACCTCAGGAAGCTCACCACAAAGAGTGATGAGTTTAGTTAGAGAAATAACTACATTTTGAACTGTCCTAATATTGAGAATGTATGAGGGAAATGTAGAGCCTGTTTAGGGTACAGGCGGGGGTTGGGGGGGGAGGAGGGAGATTTGGGACTTGGGTGATGGGAATGTTGCACTGGTGATGGGTGGTGTTCCTTTTATGACTGAAACCCAAACACAATCATGTATGTAATCAAGGTGTTTAAATAAAAAAAAAATTAAAAAAAAAAGAGCATTACTGCAATAAGGCATTTTCTAATGAATTATTTCTAACTCATAAATGCACAGCTATAAAATGCTTGGAAACACTCTATTTCCCTCTTACTTCAAATGTAGTATATCTGGAATGCTTTTATCTATATACTATTATTTTTTACATGTGATAGGGGCTACACCCAGTGATATGAGGGACCACCAGACAAATCTACACCTGGCAGTGTGCAGGGGGTGGTCATGTACTCTACCTCTCCAGCCATCTCTTGATCCCTTATCTACATGGCTTTTAAATATTTATAAGTACACTTGGAAGATGGATATCTGATCTCTTTAGACACCAACACTATACTAATAATACAGCATTCTCAGTCACTATTCTTTATGTAAAGCTTATGTAATAGCTGCTATCGCTTAAACAAAGAATAAACCAGACACAAGCATACTAGTTACATGGCGTGCCATTTAGAATGTGAATAGCTGAATTTATAACGCATTCTATTAGAAAAGAAGAAAAGAGCAGCATCTATCATTGGCGGATAAATTTGGGTCATAGTACATACCCAAACCAGTTATTCCTCTTATAGCCATCAAGTTATAGGTAAAATATGGATCCAAAGCTACACACCATATATTCCTTGGCTTCCCTGAATATAAACAAGGCCAAATGACCAAGTTCTTTTCAGTAAAGTGTTTGCAGCTGCAATGCAAGCACAGTCTACTTCACTTGCTGAGCGTATATCGCTGAATCCAGATGAAACAAACTCTTGACGACCTCACAACTACAATGACCATCTCAGCCTTGCTCCTAAGTGACTGCTAGGCACAGAGTTACTAAGCAGATAAAAATATTGAATTCCTTATTTTATTTAGTCCTCATTATATCAGGCGGGTGTGGAGAACAGGTTGTGCACATTTACATTCAAGGGAATATACAGGTTTTTTTTCTGCAAACTGAATTCAGGCCCTCCATGTATGAAACAGGTGCTCTACCACCAAGTTATAGCTTCATCCCCTTTGATACCTACTTATTACGACATGCCCATCCTAATTACTTTATATCACATGCATATGATTTGTGTTTATCTGTTTTTGAACCACATCCAGTGGTGCTCAGATCTCCTAGTTCTGAACTCAGGTATTACTCTTGAAAAGATTCAGGGAACAAAGGTTGTGCTAGGGATTGAATCTAAATCAACTCCATACAAAGCAAATGCACTACTCACTGTACTGTCACTCCATCCATGTTACAGACATATGTGCATGTATTTAGCATGTTTTATATGAGTAATCAATCTGTATCTTTGTTTTATTTTATTATATGCATTAATCCATTAAACTCTCTAAGGAGAAGCATAAAATACATATAATAAACCTATCATTTTCTAATTATTATATTGCTAATAATAATCCAATTGTATGGTTTTGAATTCAAATTTTATAATTTTGGGTGTCCCATATGGTCTCCCAAGTCAGGAGAGATTTCAGAGTGCATAGCCAAAAGTAATCCCTGAGCGCAGTGTGGCCCAAACACCAAAATAAATAAATGAATAAATAAAAACAAATTTTATAGTTTAAAAAAATGATGCAAGGGGCCGGAGAGATAGCATGGAGGTAAGGCATTTGCCTTGCATGCAGAAGGATGGTGGTTCAAATCCCAGCATCCCATATGGTCCCCCAAGCTTGTCAAGAGCGATTTCTGAGAATAGAACCAGGAGTAACCTCTGAGCGCTGCTGGGTATGACCCAAAAACCAAAAAAAAAAAAAAAAAAAAAAAAGATGCAAAATGTTTGCATTATAATAAGCTCAAATGTTTGATCATATTCCTACCAAGTACAAGGCCTCTTATTTGCACAGTCACACTACCACTGCCAGGTATGTAGTGGGACAAATCAAATAATAATTGGTGACCCAACTTTCTTAAATATTTTATTTAAGCATGTCTAATTTAATCTGTTATATAAAAACCCAATAGATCTAGATGATTAAATAAAAGAAATTGAAAAATAAAAATTACAAATTATTTTGAAGTTTAAAATCTCCAGGGAGGAAACTCTTGAATTATCTTTAGATTTTGTTAGCAGGATAACTCAGTAGATTTAAGGCATCAGATTCAGAAATCAATTTTTAAAAAAAAATAAGTATCTCCAGTGTAAAATCTACATAACTTTTAATAATCATTTTTCTCTCCTGCATTTGTGGTTTTGTTATTGGCATGACCACTACTATCTTAATATTTTTCCAACTTCCTTAGAGTTTTCCTTACTCAATAAGACCTAATGTTTTCACAACACATTCACATTCTTTCTCACTAATTTTAGATGCCACATGCAAATTTCTTTGCAAATGATAAGAAACAGTATGGGAGAATTCCTGTCTCATGTCATATTGAAACAATAATCTTCCTATACACACCCCAAATACAGAGTAATCAATAACATCCAATGATTTGTTTTATATTTGTATTATACACTGATACTAGAGGACTAAAGACATGATTTCTTTCTTATCTCTTTAAGTATTCACAGAGGCTAGAAATCAGATAAGACCATTTTCTTAAGATATTAAAGTTGTAAATAGCTGCTCAAGGAAGCATCAGTCTCTGGAGAAAAATAATATGAAACCTATTAAGAGGAGAAAAAAATTGCACATATAGAATAACAATTGAAATGAAGCCCTGAATTTTAAATCACTTTAGTCTAACAGTGTTGCATATAATCAATTGTTTTAGGTGATTAACTTTGAGATATTTAATAAACTAAAAACTTTGCAAATTCTTTAAACCCTAGGTAATTACTAGATATATGCCAAACATAAAAGGAATTATTCAACACCAAATAAGTTACCAGGTAAGTTACCAGATAAATTCATTCAGTGCCCACCTACAGAATTACTGTTGGCTGATTTGTTAGATCACTCCTAAAAACTCAGTTAGAAGACACTTCTTTCAATTAAGTTGACATTTGTGATTTTTGAAACGAAAAAACAAATGAACAGGTTGGATAGTATGTTTTTCTTCTGTGTTCTGTTTCCATTAATTGACAGAGAACTATTGACTTGGGTCCAGATAGTACAAAGAATAAGATGCTTGCCTATGTGCAACCAATAAGGGTTCAATATCTAGTATCCTATTGGTCCTCCAAGCCCACCAAGAGTTATTCCTGAGCTCAAAACCAGTAATAGTTCCAAGTACCATCAGGTATAGCACAAAAACAAAAAAAAAAACAAAAATTGGTTTTCTACCACTCCATGGATAACAACAGTGCTCCCAGCCTTTTTGGGGCCCTTCATTGGCTTTATGTTGCTAGTTTCCTTTGGTCCTTGGGCTTTTCGCAAACTCACCACCTTCGTAAAGAATCAAGTGGATGAAGCAACCAGAAAGGACTCAAAGGTTCTGTACCAACAACTATGCACCTCAGAAGACCAGCTGACACCTGACATCTCCCCTCCTGCCAACTCTCCGCCACTTAAGTTTGAAGTTATCGAGGAGCTGGCGCATAGACCTCAATCTGTGTGCTCACGCCTTGTCAAGCTTTGGAAACGACTGAATCAAGGGTAGCAGATGCGGTGACTGGAAGCCCCACACCTCTTCACCCAGTGTGGCCAGTCCTCCGAGGCACGTCTGTCCCTTCCATATTGTATACTAAACAGGGGGAGATGTGGGAGATCGAGCACCCCACATATCAAAGGAACTCTTAATGAATTTTCCACCGCCTGCCTGATTCAAGCCACAAAAGTTTGCATAGCCCCGAACCAACAGAAAACTCTGCAAATAAATTTAGCTCAGCACAAAGAATCTGGCTTAACCAGATGCCTTAACCTTTCCATGGAACCTGTTTTTGTAACTGCTCTCAAGCATGTAGTTACAGATATGTTTTTGTAAAGTTTAAATTATGATCCTTATTGCTTGCACAAAAGATAGATCTAAATGGAAAATAGGCTAAACAAATAATTGTATTTGCGTAAATATCAATTAGCTATTTGTTTAAGAATTTGCTTCCCCTCCCCCCATCCTGCCAGGTTCCTCTTTATCCTTCCCGCCATCAAAATGTGTTTATGCTCCCATTGGTTAAAATTGTTGTACTTGTAAAAATAAATAAATAAATAAATAAATAAATAAATAAAAGCAGTTAAGGTTTGGCCATGAAAAAAAATTAAAAAAAAATAAAAAAGTAAAAAAAATATATAGAAAGATAATAATATGCAATATTATTGAGACAATAGACATTATGTGTACCAGTTCATGGTAGGAAGGTTTCCACAATAGCAGGGGAGTGAAATTAGGACAGAGAAGGAACCATTATGACAATGATTGATGGAAATTATCTATTGAGACAAGAACTGAAAGGGTACTGGAAGGAGATAAAGAGATATGAATGAATCTCCTTTACTAATGTTACAAACCGTAGTATTAAAGGGAAAAAGAAGAGAGAGAAAAAGAGAAGAGAAGGAGGGAAACTGGGGATATTGGCGATGGGAAATGTGCACTGGTGAAAAGAGTACATTGTATGACTAAAACTTAATCACGAACAACTTTTTATTGTGATTAAAATAACACAATTGTATCATTAACTTTGCAAACCACTGTGTTTAAATAAAGCAATTAAATAAATAAATAAGAAAGAGATGCTGATACTTTGGCACAATGTTATTGTAAGCTATCTTTTACACAGAGTAAATTTAAAATTAAAGCTACTTCTTAAATTAGTCATTAATGATTATTTAATTACAGATAAGAAATGCTTGGTAACATCTTTCTAGATTGCTGCAAGGAAAACAATATTGTTGGTAAAAAAAAAATGAGGATCCTCGTGGATAATTGCTGATTTCTGTAAAGAAATTTATGTTAATGACTAGTAATTAAATCTTCCTAACACTATGCAACAGATGCTATAAAGCATAGAAGAAATTTTATAAACATACAAAACTTCTTTTCTTTTTTTACAGGAAAGTACTTGGTTCCTATTATCTAAATTTTCTAAACACATATCAATAATTTTCAGTATTCTTTCTATGTCAGAGCTTTTTAATATTATCTACCTCCACTAATGCTACTTGGAAAAATGTATTTCAGGATCCACAATTTCAATATAAATTTCATTCTCTGCTTCCAGGTCTTTTTTATTTTACTTTTAAAAATTACTTGTTTAAACATCGTGCCTTACAAGATTCATGATACAATTGTTTTTACAAAGTTGTTCATGATTTTCGGTCTACATGTACAACACCCCTCACCAGTGCAAAACTTCCTGCCACAAATGTCTCCAGTTTCCCTCCCACCCTCCCGCTGCCCTCCTCCCCGCCAGCCTCTGAAGAATAATGCTCTCTCTCTCTCTCTCTCTCTCTCTCTCTCTCTCTCTCTCTCTCTCTCTCTCTCTCTCTCTCTCTCTCTCTCTTGTTAAATTACTGGTCTCCTAAACTCAGATACATTGGATATCTACATAACCCTAACTATAAGGCACACATACATTTTCATATTGCATATGTGCCTCCAGATTTTCAAGTTTAAAATTTACTGTTGTTCACACTTCTTTTTTATTTCCCAGAAAGTGGCCACAGAATATAAATCAATAAGTATGCTATTGAATCATAGCATAGATCGCTTCTCAGCCTTTCGGCTAAGATCAAGTGTAGAATCATAGCATAGAATGAATAACACTCATTCAGAAGATTTTGATTTCCCTTTAAGTTCTACTGTGGCATCATAAATTGCCACAGAATTAGGAGGCTTAAAACAGTTTATTAGCTCCCAGTTCAGTAGGTTTTTCTATTCCGGTCTCACAGACTACAATTACAATGTCAGCCAATCCACATTCATATCTGGAGTTCAGCTCCTCTTCTAAGACCATACAGTTTTGAGGTTATATAAAAATTTAGTTCCTCACAGTTACAGGACGGTTGTTTCTAATTTGGAGTTGGCTGTCACCATAGGTTTCTCTCAGATCCTGGAGGCCAGTCCATTTCTTGTCGTGTGATCTTCCCCCTCTTTAATGCAAATAATAGAAACTATCCCTGGGCCAATAATTAGAAAATAGAAAAACAAGCACCTCTCACTCTCTCTGAATCTCATTGTCCAAAGAATACAGTCCTTTATACTTTTCCCTATCACTATAAAAGTAACATTGCTTAATAAAGTGTAAAAAAGTTATAAAATTTATGTGTACGTTACCATACCACATCAACCATGAAATTCTAATATTGTTCTATCATTACCCAAAAAGCCTTTATCATCAAATCACCCCATTAACTTTAGTTGTTTTATTTTACTTAATTAAAATTTGTTATTTAGAGACCTTTTACATTTTTGTTATAATTTAGGTTATATGATTACAATATTATTTGAGCATATAATATTGATGTAGTAGATAGACAGTTACTACACACCACTGCTACCAAGTGCCCACATAATATTATTTCTATCACTGGAAACTAAGGTTCACTGGACCCTATAACCTTTGTTTTAGTTCTTCATATAACACATATGAGTGAGATCATCTGGCATTTGTCTTTCTCCACTTGATTTATTTTGCTTATCATGATCCCTTCAAGTTCCATCATGTTGTAGAAAATCAAGAACTTATCTTTCCCATGACAGTGAGATGTCAACAGGGTAAAACTGAGGGCAAACCTTGACACATGTGGGAGGGGGACACTAGGTAGACGGCGTGGTATTGGAAATGTTATATTCATGAAATGTTATCATTGACAGCATTGCAAAATTGAAAATCATAATGACTAAACTTAAAAATAAGAATTTATCTTTTATAGCTATGTAGTAATACATACAATAGAACCTACATCTTTATGTATTTATTTGTCACCCTTCTTGGGCACATAAATTATTTTCAGGAATTCTTTCATGTATATAATGCTGCAATGAACATAAGTGGGCATATATTTTTTGAATGAGTTTTTTGTGCTCTTGGTGGGAATCAACACGTAGGAATAGCATTGCTGTATTATATGGTAGTTTTAGTTTTAAGTTTTTTGAAAAGTCTCTATTCTGTTCTTCATAAAGACTAAACCAGTCTATATTTCATCCAACAGTAAAGAGGATTCCATTTTCTTCGAATTCCCACCATCACTTGCTATTTCTGATCTTTTTTTTTTTTGGGGGGGGGGCCACATCCGGTGACGCTCAGGGGTTACTCCTGGCTATGCGCTCATAAGTCGCTCCTGGCTTAGGGGACCATATGGGACGCAGGGGGATGGAACAGCGGTCCATCCTAGGCTAGCGCAGGCAAGGCAGGCACCTTACCTCTAGCGCCACCATGCCGGCCCCTATTTCTGATCTTTTGATAAAGAGTGTTCTCATTGGTGTAAGTTTAATCCTATTTGCATTTCCCTGATAAACAGTGATGATGAGCAGTTTTTCCTACACCTGTAGACCAGTATCTCTCTTTCTGATATTGTTCCTTTCCTGTGTGTCCCCTGTTCTACCAGTTGACACACTAATCTCATACTGTGTCCCTCCATATATTCAATTTTTTTTTGTTTTTTTTTTGTTTGTTTGTTTGTTTTTGGGCCACACCCGTTTGACGCTCAAGGGTTACTCCTGGCTATGTGCTCAGAAATCGCCCCTGGCTTGGGGGGACCATATGGGACGCCGGGGATCGAACCGCGGTCCTTCCTTGGCTAACGCTTGCAAGGCAGACACCTTACCTCCAGCGCCACCTACCCGGCCCCCATATATTCAATTTTTACCTCTGATTCCTTTGGAATACATTGGGAGCCCACCAGGGCATGTATGATTCCAGTTGAAAAATGCTGCCATAAGATATATGTGTCTTCTTTGAAGAAGTGTCTACTCAGCAATTCTACCTTTGGGGGGGGGGGCATTGGTTTTATTTTGCTATTGAATTTTGTATGTTCCTTATAGATTTCATATATTAGTCCTTTGTCAGATATGTAGCATGCAAACATATTTCCCATTCAAGTAGATGTCTTTTAGTTTTGGTAGGTTTTTTTTGGTTTGGCTTTTGTTTTGTTTCCCTTACTAATAGAGTTACTAAAGCCAACCAATATCATTACCTGGGATTTTTCAGTATACTATGAATATGGGTTTAATAGCTAAGACTTTTGTCCAATTTGAGTTGACTTTTGTATGTGGTGTGAGATGGTGTTCCAATTTCATTCTTTTGCATGGCAGTATGGGTAACCAGTTTTTTCAATACCATTTGTTGAACAGACTTTCCTTTTTTAATTTTATATTCTTGTCATATGTTCTTTTTCATATATAAAAATATGTATTTCATTAACTAACTATCCATGTAGGATATTTATTTCTCAATTCTATTCCACTGCCATGTTTATCCCAGTATTACATGGTTTTGATAAATAGAGCTTCATAATAAAAACTCAGAGTTCATGATGACTTATACTTCTTTTTATTCAAGACTATTTGCTCTACTGAATATTTTTTAGTTTCCTACAAGTTTGATTGGTATTCTTCCTATGCCCTTGAAGAGTACCATCAGAATATTGATAGGGACTAAACTTTGAATCATTCGTCATTTTTAAAGATTCACTTGATGATGTCAGACTCGCCAAAGAAAATCTTGTTTTCTGTAGTCATTATATTCACATTTGAAGCCCACATTTGAAGGAGAGGAGTTAGAAGAGATCACATAGCAGAGCAGAAATTGTGTTCAATGTCTGAAAATATACTTATGATACTGTCCTTAATACTTATAATAGTTCTTCCCAAACACAATATTAAACTGAATTGCCCTGGCCAGAGATACCCAAAAAATAAAGCTAAAAATGGAAGAGTAAAGTTCTCATAGACATACATTTTATAAAATGTAAAAATCTAGCCATGATTCAAAGTAAACCTGTTATACCTGAATTTCTCTGTTCTTCGGTTTCAGAATTTACAGAACAATGATTCACATTGTGTTTGACTGGTCATACTTATCATATATACCTTAAATTTACAAGGCTACAAAAAAGAAAAAATATTGCATTGTACCAATTTAATTTTTTTTGTTTGTTTGTTTTTAGGTCACACCCAGCAGTGCTCGGGGTTACTCCTGGCTCTATGCTCAGAAATCGCTCCTGGCAGGCTCAGGGGACCATATGGGATGCTGGGATTCCAACCAATGACCTTCTGCATGAAAGGCAAATGCTTTACCTCCATGCTATCTCTCCAGCCCCAAGTATCAACTTAATTTTTAAGTTAATATCCAATAAAGAATAGATTCTACAACAGTTAATGCAAAAGCAACCTCCTGAACTTTAGCCAATAGTCTACTTACTCAGCATTATTAAAACCTTCTTCTCTGTATTACTTTTCTCTATATAATTATATATTAGTAATTATTTAATCACTTTACATTTCTTAATTACTTTCCTAATGATGATCACATTCACTTTGTAAATTATAAAATTCAAATAAAATAAGTTGTGTGTGTTACTTTTCTCATTTCATAGATGAAAAAAAAAAAAAACCTGAGCCTGGGAAAGGTTAAATGATTTTTTTTTCCTCTGTGAGTTAGGAACAAAACCAGTGCAGATTCCAATTTTCTTTTCACAGGGCCTGAGGCACTTTCTGTCATCTTTAGGTAAGCATCAGTTTTTCTTATAGAGTGCACAAACATCCCATTTCATTTATCTTGCTCTGCAGAGGCATAACACATAGTCAGTGCTTGTTGATGTAATCGATATGAAATCTTGCTGTTGGTCACATACAGTTTCAGAAGGAGGTGCTTGGGCAACCACAACGCAAGATACAACCCTGCCTACATAAGAAGTATTGTGCAGGCATTTCTTCCCAAAAAAGCCACTTCTGATTTAATCTCCAGGAAATATCTGAATATCTGAACCATTAAAATCTTTTGATGTGGGTTATGAAGTTAAGCAAAGACAGTAATTACATCATGTCTCAAAATAATAACCAGTCATAAACTCATCACAGTGAAGATTTCAATTGAAAAGTAAAGAACATCCAAAGCAATTTTAAAATATAGCCTCTAAAATTATTTTTGTCATTTACTCACTAAAAAAATCAGTTAATACATACTAATAACTATGGGTCTGAGTTCACAGATTTTCCCTCCAATGAATTCGTGCAACCACCTCTAAAGAGTAGATGTTATTGTTTTCCCTGTTTTTTCAGATTAAAAAAAAGCCAGGCAATAAAAACTTGCTCAAGAATTCACACAGTAAATGGTAAAGATAAAGTTTAAACTCTCACAATGTACTTCCAGAATTAAAACTCTTGAGTAAGTAGATTCTGCTCGTCTAAAGGACATTCATTGAGGGTCTTTTAAGTTTTAGGTACTGTGAATTCATAGGAGTTGTTTGTTTTGTTATCAAAGTTGTAACAATCCAATGTGTTCTAAACCTCTTACAATGATCGAACACGATCTATATATTGTCTTTGAGTGAAGAAAATATGTTGCTGCTCTTTCTACAACTTTCAGGAATGTAATGCTCACCTCCTCTTTCTGACTCATCTCAATAGAGATGGAGCTCTCATTTGTAAAGGAGTTTTAGACAGCAGAAAAATGCTTACTGTTTACCCCTACACAGTCCAATTCAACATTCTTCTGGGGTACATGCTAAATACAGCACATGTTTTAATTTTTAAATCGCCTTTACCACTTATCATTTTGAAGATAAAATGTCTTATTTAACAATTCATGGAGCCAGCAGCATCCCATCCTATTCAATAAGCAGAAAGGTACTCCGGCCTCTATTTTTGTTTGTTTGTTTGTTTTGATTTTGGGGCCACACCTGATTGCATTCAAGAATTACTCCTGGCTCTGCACTCAGAAATCATTCCTAAAAGGTTTGGGGACCATATGGGACGCCAGGGATCCAACTGGCGTCCATGCTGTCCGTCCAGGTCAGCAGCATGCCAGGCAAATGCTCTACCACTGTGCTATCACTCTGGCCCTGCCTCTATTTTTTAATTGTAACTCTCTCTTTTCCACAAGCAAAGCAAAACAAAATAGGAGAGATTTTTTGTTAAACAGAGCATGAATAATATTTTTATAAGTGCAAATTTAAATACTATTTAACTACAAAGACTTGCACATTATTAACAAATTGTATTCTGCTAAGTACCTTATTTTGTCTTTTAATATTCCAGCATAAATTTTATGTATGTTATATTTTCATCTTACATATTTTAAATATTCTTTTTTTTTGGTTGTTTTATTAAAAATTGTCAGGCAATGAATGAAGAATCTATAGCAGGGGCATCGTTATAGGAGTATCGCCCTATTATCTCCATAACTAAAACATCTAAAAAATGTTTCTATTATATTAGTTGTTTTAGCATTTCTGTGACTTTTTAAATTTTGTATCATGTAATTTAAATTCTTCTCACATACTTGCTACTTGGAGAATGTTTTGTTCTCATTGTATTTGTGCTTGAGTCTATGTACTTCAAAAGATACATATAAAAAAATACATCAGTATTCCCAGTGTGTTTTTAAACTGCACTCCAAATTCCAGAGATGTATGGCTTAAGTATGAGTACATAGTACATTTTCACAACAGCCAACATTTCATCAAAATTTGTAATATGTATGCAAAGAAAGACAAAATCACCTGGCAACTGCACTATGCTTTTCTAATATATTATCTCACCTTTTTATATTCTTTTTCCTTCTGCAATATTTCAACTATACAAGAAAATTTTTTGCGATTACAAAACCACCTCCCAATTATATGCATAATACTTAAGTACCTAACAGTTTATCTAATACTTGTTTAAATAATGAACTCAATTATAACAATCATTAGCATTTTCTATTTTCTCTTCTCTAATTACAACAGCTCAGTAGAAAGGTAGAGACATAATACAAATGATGCTAAATAAAGCAGTGCAAAGTCATATTCATAAGATGTGGGAAAGATCTCTCATATGCACAGTTGGAAATGTTTGCCCAAATCTGAGAGCAATGTTTAGATATGAGTCTAAAGTGATTTTTATGAGAAGAGAAATTCTCTTCCCCAAAGAGGAAAAAATGGGAATTCAAGGTAAGGTTTCCCTTCAATAAGTAGTTCTTTTCCTTCTGTTGAAACTTTCCTCCTAATTAGTAGGCCTCAGGCTTTGACTCCTTAGACACTTAAGCCTAGAGGTAAAGAAAGGACAAAGCAGCTGCAGTAGTAACAGACATCTGAATGACAGTTTGGAATAACACTCTAAAAATCTCCCAGATAATCTATTGTGTTTTCAATTACCCATAAGCAAGGAGCTGAAAATACATAATTAAAAATAAATATCAATAAGAGGGGAAAGTTAATCAAAACAAGCTGACATTAATTGAAACACTTCCAAAGCTTTCTGATTATGGCAACTGTTCCCCTATAATACAATAGTCATATGGAAAATTCAAGCTACAGTTCTTTTGTGATCTGAATTAACCAATATCTAAATCTCTTTACTTGAAAAGAGAAATAAGGGGGCCGGCAAGATGGCGCTAGAGGTAAGGTGTTTGTCTTGCAAGCGCTAGCCAAGGAATGGACCGCGGTTTGATCCCCCGGCGTCCCATATGGTCCCCCCACACCAGGGGCAATTTCTAAGCGCATAGCCAAAAGTAACCCCTAAGCATCAAATGGGTGTGGCAAAAGAAAATAAATAAATAAATAATAAATAAATAAATAAATAAATAACCTGTCTGAGACATCGATTTGAGGTACCTATGAAGCCACTTTGCTCATCAGACTTGAACTCAATTTTTTGTTCTGGTTTGGGTTTTCTTGGTTTTTTTGGTTTGGGGGGTTGCCCAAATCTAGAGGTGGTGTCTCCACATATCCTTGCATAGTGCATGGAGGCTATTGCAGGCAACACTTGGGGAAGAGTGTGGTACAGTGTATAGAAGCTGGGAATTTCTTATACAAAGCATATGCTCCAGCTCTCTGAAACACCTTCCTAGACTGCAATTGCAAATTTTAGGAACTCCTTAATTGCTGCTCCCACTAAGAAATTTTTTTTTTTTTGGTTTTTGGATCACACCAGGCAGCACTCAGGGGTTACTCCTGGCTCTATGCTCAGAAAATGCTTCTGGAAGGCACGGGGGACTATAGGGGATGTCAGGATTCAAACCATCATCCTTCTGCGTGCAAGGCCAAAGCCCTACCTCCATATTATCTCTCCAGCTCCCCACTAAGAAATTTTAATTAAAATGTTTGGAACCAGGACACAATCCCATGGCTGGAGCACATACTCTGCATACAGGAGACAAGGATCCAATCCCTGGCATGGCATGGCATGGCATCCCAGCCACCTCTGGAATAACCCCTGAGTACTACTAGTTGTGCTCTTCTCTCATATTTCATGTTTCTTCAATATCTCTGCTGTTTCCTGGAAAGATTACTTTTTGTTTTACAAAGAGTTCTTTATGCATTTATTGGAGGGATTCTCACTTATGCAATACATACACTACAAGTATTTTCAGAGTAACAGTTTAGTATCAATGACTTCTAATTGATGTTTGTCTGAAAAGCCCTTCATTCCTTATCAATATAAGTGATTACCTACTTGGATAGAGATTACTTGATTAGAGGTCTTTTCCATTGTTTATATTCTGCCATTTCCTTATGATCTAATTTGTGTTGAAAAAAATATTCAAATAGGATCGGAATGGTAGCACAGTAATAGGGCATTTGCCCTGTATGAGGCTGACCCAGGATGGACGCAGGTTTGATCCCTCGCATCCTATATGGCTTCCCGAGCAAGGGGTAATTTATGAGTGCAGAACCAGGAGTAACTAATCCCTGAGCGACACCAGGTATGACCAAAAAAAAGAAAGAAAAATATGCAGCTAGTCTTAAACATGGCTCTTAGATTTTTCTCTTGATATTTTTAGTGTTCTTTCTTTATCTGTTTTTTTTTTGCCGTTTTTATTTGTAGGAAAAATTTCTTGAGAAAGTAGGAATGTTGACAGAATAATCTTCTCTATCTTTCAATCAATTACTAATAGAAACAATGCTGATTTTTTTAATTCTACTAATTTATTTACAGCTTATATTATTTACATGGGAGTATATCAAAATTGTAAATTGGACTGAGTTTCTCCAGGTTAAATAAGAAAACAGTCAAAGCTAAATAAAGTGAAAGTACATGATATGAAATTTAACTATCCTATGAGAAAATCTAAAGAGGGCATTATGCTGAATTAAATAAGTATTTCACAAAAGAACAGTTATGACTCTACTTGTATTTAATCTTAAGAGTAATCCAAATTTAAGAAGTCACTAAAACAGTGAAAAAATGGTTTTCAGAAGTTTATCAAATAGAAGAAAAAGGAATTACTTAGTGGTGTAAGTTTGAGTTTGGAGAGATGACAAATGTTTTAGAGATAGATGGCTGTTTTCTGTTTATCACAATATTTCAAAATGGAATAAGAGCCTCCGATATTGAGAAGTGCTATATAATAAAATATTATAAATGACTGAGAGTAAGTAGAGAAAAAGGTGAAGGAAGACAGAATTATAATGTGGATACTCAGAGATGACATTTGACTGGGATTTGAATGATGAATCAGAAAGCGAAGATTTGGAAAGGTATGTTTGATATGTTGGGTGAAGGAAGGGCATGCAGAAGAAATGCAGCAAGAAAATCAAATACCAAGTCAACAAATCCTACATAATGTTTGCATTTGAAAAACTACAAAGAAGGACCAGAAGAGTGAGTCCTAGGAATACAAATTCAGATTAAAATTTAATAGATTGGGAAGGCATTGTAAATCAAGTAAGTCATGATTTTCCTCCATTCGGGACACTTTATCTATCAGAGATTTCTCAGTCATTCCAATAGTGGAAGTGGAGACAGAGAAAGCAGATCCCCTTGTTGGAGTTGCCACCTCTCTCCTCCCAACTTTATATAAGTAACCCAGGGGCTTTCATCAGTATCAATACCATCATACATTCCCTGTATACCTGGTATAACTGATTCCTAACATCCTTGTGATCTGTATCATTTTGTGCTCTTCTATTCTCAACATTATCGCACTTTAGATATGTCATGAAATTTACCAGATTTACAGAGAATGAAGAAATCAAAAGACTCTAGCATAATTTTTTATCTTAAACAACATGAAGTTTGTAATGTTTCAACGATAGTCTATTGACAGTGTTACTAATAAAAGTGAGAATATACTTAGAATTTCCATTTGCTTTATTGCCTTGTCTATGACCATTCATTCAACAACCCCACACTCTAATTTACCTTAATTAAGTATATTCAATAGATAGCATGGGGGGCCAGAGCGGTGGGTAAAGCATCTGCCTTGCCCACACTAGCCTAGGACAGACCGCAGTTTGATCCTCAGCATCCCATATGGTCCCCAAGCCAGGGGTGATTTCTGAGCTCATAGCCAAGAGTAACCCCTGAGCGTCACCAAGTGTGGTCCAAAAACCAATAATATTAATAATAATAATAACAACAACAACAACAACAAAATAACATGAATGATCTATCTAAATAATAGTTCAATACTGGCCAGAAAAAATATGAAAGTGATTTCCAGAAGTGACCACCAGTAGTAGATCTCCTGATATCCCTAGCACTTATACTCAAGTACAGATGAGGATTGCAGGTTTTTGATCCAAATTATCCCAGAGATTATGATGAGATTAAACCACTCAAAGAGAAGAAGCTCAAGAAGAGTCTCCTGAAAAAGATCCCTAAAGAGAGACAATTTGCAGGGCCAAAGCGATAGCCCAGCAGGTAGGGCATTTGTCTTTCACACAGTTGACCAGGGTTCCATCCCTGGCATCACATATGGTCTCCAGAGCCTGCCAGGAGTGATTTCTAAGTGTGGAGACAGGAGTCACCCCTGAGCGCTGCCACGTGTGGCCAGACAACAAAGGGGGGCATGGAGGGAGAAAGAGAGAGAGACAGCGACAGAGAGAAAGAAAGAAAGAAAGAAAGAAAGAAAGAAAGAAAGAAAGAAAGGAAGGAAGGAAGGAAGGAAGGAAGGAAGGAAGGAAGGAAGGAAGGAAGGAAGGAAGGAAGGAAGGAAGGAAGGAAGGAAGGAAGGAAGGAAGGAAGGAAGGAAGGAAGGAAGGAAGGAAGGAAGGAAGGAAGGAAGGAAGGAAGGAAGGAAGGAAGGAAGAAAGAAAGAAAGAAAGAAAGAAAGAAAGAAAGAAAGAAAGAAAGAAAGAAAGAAAGAAAGAAAGAAAGAAAGAAAGAAAGAAAGAAAGAAAGAAAGAAAGAAAGAAAGAAAGAAAGAGGAAGGAAGGAAGGAAGGAAGGAAGAAAAGAAGAAAGAAAGAAAGAAAGAAAGAAAGAAAGAAAGAAAGAAAGAAAGAAAGAAAGAAAGAAAGAAAGAAAGAAAGAAAGAAAGAAAGAAAGAAAGAAAGAAAGAAAGAAAGAGGAAGGAAGGAAGGAAGGAAGGAAGAAAAGAAGAAAGAAAGAAAGAAAGAAAGAAAGAAAGAAAGAAAGAAAGAAAGAAAGAAAGAAAGAAAGAAAGAAAGAAAGAAAGAAAGAAAGAAGAGAGAGAGAGAGAGAGAGAAAGAAAGAAAGAAAGAAAGAAAGAAAGAAAGAAAGAAAGAAAGAAAGAAAGAAAGAAAGAAAGAAAGAAAGAAAGAAAGAAAGAAAGAAAGAAAGAAAGAAAGAAAGAAAGAGAGAGAGAGAGAGAGAGAGAAAGAAAGAAAGAAAGAAAGAAAGAAAGAAAGAAAGAAAGAAAGAAAGAAAGAAAGAAAGAAAGAAAGAAAGAAAGAAAGAAAGAAAGAAAGAAAGAAAGAAAGAAAGAAAGAAAGAAAGAAAGAAAGAAAGAAAAAGAATTTGCTCCACAGTAAAAGGCATTGGCTAGAGTTAAAAAGCACATCAAAAGTTAGAACCTAATTAGTCCTAGAGAGATAATTCAGTAGCCAGCACAGAGCCAGTAGTAAGCACAGTAAGTTTGGAAGTGTAGCCCAAAAGCAAAGAGAGAGAGAGAGAGAGAGAGAGAGAGAGAGAGAGAGAGAGAGAGAGAGAGAGAGAGAGAGAGAGAGAGAGAGAGAGAGAAAGAAGGGGACCTAAGTTTACATAAGATTTTTCTTTTGAAGTAGACAGGGGAAAAATTCTCTGCATCAAAATAATTAGAAGTGACAACAATCTGATGTAAAATGAAAAGTCAAGAAGTAATTTTGAAAATACAAAGGTGTCATTTCCTAAGAAACTGCCAGAATTATTATTTGACATTCTGAGAATAATAAAATAGATTGGCATGACCTGAATACCAGCTATCCTTTTCACACAAACACACATACACACAAAGAAAACTTGTAAGACACTGTTTTTATTTTCTTTCCCTCTAGCCAAAGAATAAAATGCAATCATGAAAATCCTCTAGTACTCTTAAATTGAAATTCAACACATTTTCTTAAAATCTTAAAAAGCAGACATCTAAACAACCTTGAGATCATTGCTAAAGCAAATTAATGCCAAAGTTTAGTATTAGAAGACTGGTCGAAACCTCTTGGTAGCATAAACTTATGGGTCAGAAAGGATCAATTAGAGAAGATTCATGGAGGTAAAAGCAATGACCCATTAGACTGATGACACAGGAAAAAAATACCTAAAGTCTAAGCACCCTGTGATGTGAGTCTCAAGTCCATTATTGCCCAGGTTTAGGTTTCTTGCAGATTAATATATCTGGAAAGTAAAAGACAATCTGACACTAAGACCTCCCTATCCATAGGGAAAAAAAGAGAATCAGATTTTGTCCTCATCTGCTACTTTCTTTTCTTTTCTTTTTTTCATTTTTCTCTCACTCCTTAACATTGTCATGATAGTTAGTGTAGTCATCTCTCAATCTACACTCACCACTCTTTGTGGTGAGCTTCATATCAAGAGCCAGTCCTTCCAGACCTCATCTCTATTGTCTCTGGGCATTAATACAATACTGTCTTTTGTTTCTCTTAAAACTCATAGATGAGTGAGACTATTCTGTGTCTATCTCTCTCCTTCTGACTTATTTCACTTAGCATAATGGTTTCCATGTTCATCCACGTATAGGAAAATTTCATGACCATCTCCTGACAGCTGCGTAATATTCCATTGTGTATTTGTGCCACAGTTTCTTTAGCCATTTATCTATTAAATGGCATCTGGTTGTTTCTAGATTCTGGCTATTGTGAATAGCACTGTAATGAATATAGGTGTGAGGAAGGCATTTTTGTATTCCTAGGGTATATCCCTAGGAGTGGTATAGCTGGATCATATAGGAGCTCAATTTCCAGTTTTTTGAGGAATCCCCATATTGTCTTCCATAAAGACTGGGCTGGACAGCATTCCCACCAGCAGTGAATAAGAGTTCCTTTCTCTCCACATCCCCACCAGCACTGATTGTTCTTGTTCTTTGTGATGTGTGCCAGTCTCTGTGGCATGAGATTCATCTGCTACTTTCATCTCCCCTGCAGTTTTGCCCTACTCATTGGTTCTTTAACTCATAGTGGAAGAGAGGGGACCCAAATGGATCATCCAAAAACAGATTTACAAGAACAGGAAGACCCAGGGAAAGTTTAGTTAGAGGGGGAAATAAGGGAGGCACCAGGACCAAACAGGCACAAGACTACTAAGTAGTAGGCTAGATACAGAGGGGACCACATATTCTAGCAACCCTGGGGGTGAGGGAAGAGGATATGGGAAGTAGGACAAAAATGGAGGTGTAGGGAGGACAATTTGGTGATGGGAATCCCCCCTGATTTTATGTAAATATGTACCTAAAATATTATTGTCAACAATATGTAAGCCACTATGATCAAAATAAAAATTATATTAAAAAATGGGGGATTAGGAAAAAATATTCACATAAAAATCTTGGAGATTGCTCCCACTCTTGAGATAGCCCACTCCTATAGCCAAGGAGTATATCCTTTTCTTTCACTTTTTATTTAAACTTTTGAAGTTTTACCTTTATTCATTTAATAACATTTCTGACATTTTAGCCTTCTTTGGAATCTCCTTAGTTAATTCTTCTTTCTTGAAAAATAAAAACTGAAAGTCAAGATTCAATTCAATGTTTTTATTTCCAGATAACATTGTTTTAGCAAAATGAACAAATATGCACTCAACTAAGTGACTGATAATTGAATGAGGGCTGTTAGTGAATGTGATCTGAATAAAACAGTAAATAAAGTAATAGTGTTACAAAATAAATGGCTGCATTTCAACTGCCTATCCATCATTTCTAGACTATTACCAGCTTTGTTTTTGTGAACCATGTACAAACCATTATTTTCCAGTGTTACCCTAAATAAAAAACATTCTAGCAGTATTTAAGGACTTAATTTTGCTATTTTAATTTCAGTAATTGGTCTTGTCAGGTGAAAACCTTAAAATGAGCCAAACAGGTTACAAAGAGCTGCAGGAGACAAAGAGCATTAACTAGAGTGTAAATTCAGCTGTAAGTAAGGACAAATAAAAAAGGAGAAATAAAGTGTCTTTTAAGTCAATCGAATTCCTGCTAACCTGATCAAAAATGTTAAACGCATTAAGTCCACAGAATTATTTGAATGATCTTTTTCTTTTAAAAATTAAAACTGAAAGAGCTGGAAGTTCCAGCTCACCTCATGAAGCTCACCACAAAGAGTGATGAGTTTAGTTAGAGAAATAACTACATTTTGAACTGTCCTAATAATGAGAATGTATGAGGGAAATGGAGAGCCTGTTTAGAGTATAGGCGGGGGTCGGGTGGGGAGAAGGGAGATTTGGGACATTGGTGATGGGAATGTTGCTCTGGTCATGGGTGGTGTTCTTTACATGACTGAAACCCAAACACAATCATGTACGTAATCAAGGTGTTTAAATAAAAAATATATATATAATTAAATATTTAGTGAGCACTACAGCAATAAAGACAAGCACCACACAATAGTCTCGGTTCTGAAATAAATCATGCCAGAGTGCAAAAAGAAAGAGAAAGATAAGATAAGATAAAATAAAATGAAATAAAATAAAATTGGAGATATCAACTTCAATATCTACACCAAAATAAAGACGTCAAAAAAATTGATCAGGGGCCGGGCGGTGGCGCTAGAGGTAAGGTGCCTGCCTTGCCTGCGCTAGCCTTGGATGGACCGTGGTTCGATCCCCCAGTGTCCCATATGGTCCCCCAAGCCAGGAGCAACTTCTGAGCGCATAGCCAGGAGCAACCCCTGAGCGTCACCGGGTGTGGCCCAAAAACCAAAAAAAAAAAAAATTGATCAATCAATAAATAAATGTGTGGAAAGATAAAAATAAATAAATAAATTAAAATTAAAATTAAAACTGGGGGCGGGGCAAAAAATTAAAACTGGTCAACACTCTTCACAATAGTCAGAATCTGGAAAACAGCACAAGTGTACAAGAACAGTGGATAAAGAAACTGGTATATCTACATAATGAAATATTGTTCAGCTTTTAGGAAAAACTAAGTTATGAAATTTGCTTACACGTGGCTAGACATGGAGAGTATCAAGCTTAGTGAACTGAGTCAGAAGGAGAGGAACAGACATAGAATGATAGCATTTATTGTATATAAGAAAAATGGAGTATGGTATTAATACCAACAACAATAAAATTCAAGGCCAAAAGAGCTGGTACACAAAAAAACGTAGCTCAAGGGGAAAGAGAAGTGCAGATAGAGAATGAACCACTATGACACTAATCGTTGGAAATAAACATCCTGTACAAGCACTATGTATGAGAGGAGGTAAAATGATGTGCAGGATATTCTTTTAGTAACAGTATTGCAAGCCACCGTGCCTAAAAAGAAAAAAAAGCGAGTGTGGAGAGAGAGAAGAAAAATGTTTTCCATTAGAGGCAGGCTCAGGAGAGGGAACAGGAAGGAAACTGGGGATATTATTGATGAGAAAAATGTACATTGGTGAAGGGATAGGTATTGGAACTTTAAAAATAAATAATAAAAGGCAGAACTGAAACATGTAATTGCTAGCCAATAGAATTGAATTTTAGACATAATCCACTATTTTTAAGGTTTATAAGATCAACAACCATTGGTTACATACTTTGTTACGTTTTTGCCCTTGAAAATACCATTCCTCTTACCACATCATTTGCTTTATTCCCTTAACAGAGCTCTTTAATCACAAATATATCCACCAATATATCAACGCTCACACATCATTGATCCCTTTACTCTAAATTACACTAGATACAAACCGCAGCAAGAAATTATTCTTTATGAATTATGTGCTAACTAAATATTGTCAATTCTCACAGGTCTGCCTAAATATTTTATTCCACATATTCCTTTAGATTCTAGAAGTCTTCCTCAGGTGCAAGAAGTCTTCTAGAAGTCTTTTAGAAGTCTTACTTGGGATCATCCTTCAGAACATTCTAGAAATCTTTGGTTTTAGTTCATCTTGGCATTTTTAGAAGACAGACTAGAACAAAATTTCAAAATGGTCTCTAACCTCTAGTCCAGCAGAGTTAAACTCTTGAGGAATTTCTTTGATGATTCCTATCAATGCGTTGAATCAAAAGACTTTTTCCACAGATAAGGGATGAGTTCTAAGAAATTGAACTCTGCATAAAATTTTCTGGAAGTCGGGGCCAGAGAGATGGCATAGAGGTAAAGAATTTGTCTTTCATACAGAAGGTCATCGGTTCAAATCCCGGCATCCCATATTGTCCCCCGAGCCTGCCAGGAGCGATTTCTGAGCTTAAAGCCAGGAGTAACCCCTGAGCGATCCCGGGTGTGACCCAAAAAACAAAAACAAAAAAAAATTTCTGGAAGTCATTTATAAGTCCAAAATCTAATAGAAAATTTACAAACTCTACCATAAAATTATTACAATTGTTCTGTAAAATAAAAGTTAATTTTTACTTTGGAAAAGAACAGCATACTTTCACAGTTTAAAAACAAGTAAAATTTGTTGGTATCACTTTAAGCAATTGCTGATTTAGGAAGAGAAAGACAAACCCTAAGACTGTAAAAAGGGTATTTTCCTTTGACAATTGAGAATAAATGGAGTGTGAAGAGTCACTACTAATCCTAGTGTTGAGTCTTGTGTCAACTAAAATCCTAGTCTTTATAAATCTACCACAATTATTCTCTTCTCTTTCTTGTTGAACATGACCCATATTTTTCCTATGGAATATATAACTCTAATTACAAATATTAATTTTCTTAGGGAATTGTTCCTTGATTTTGAAACCGTATCTAGCAACACTAGGGGGAATACCTGGCATTGTGCTCATGGGGTCATTCCCAGCAGTGCTCAAGGGACCTTGTGGTGCTGGGGACAGAAATTGGTCTCCCACATACCACACATGCAGTCCAGTTGGGTTGGGTTTGGGGCCACTCAGGGGTCATTCTTGGCAATGCATGGGGTACCATATGGAATGCTGGGGATGTAACTTGGGTTGGCCACATGTAAAGTAAATGCCCTACCTGGCCCATCTAGCCTTTAAATAAGCCCCATTTTTGGTCAAAGCATCCTTTTCTTCTTATTTTGGGGGGTCACACCCAGCAGTGCTCAGGAGTTACTCCTGGCTCTACGCTCAGAAATCGCTCCTGGCAGGCTCGGGGGACCATATGGGATTCCGGGATTCGAACCACCGTCCTTCTGCATGCAAGGCAAGTGCCTTACCTCCATACTATCTCTCTGGCCCCGCATCCTTTTCTTCTCATAGGAATCAATATAAATAATTTACTTAAAGCCTCAGCACACATTCTTCCTTTATTTTCCATGTTTTCAGCAACTATTAAACTCACAATAATTTTTCCTCTTTTTAAGACACTACAGCATATGTATTTATATATCTCATTTTGATTCAAGTAATGAGTGCTCATTTGAAATCTTAGCTTATAGTATGTAAATATATATTTATATGTATATAAATTAAAAATATATATTAAATATTTGCAACCTTTCTTAACATGATGTATATTTATATATATGTACATGTATATGTATATATAAATGTATATGTATTAATATGATGTACATTTATATAAACATATAGTAATGCATTATGTATGGTCTTTCCAGATACTGAGTTTACATTTTTATGACATATTTCATAATCTTCCTTTTATATGGTTGAAAAGAGGAGACTCACCAAACTAGTCAAGAAGAAGTAATTAGAACATCAGAACTTATAAACCAATTGGCAGTCTGACCCAGCAATTCAAATAAACCACAGTCACTTGACATCTTTTCTTATTACCTACCTTTAGTGTGATGAGTTAAATAGAAGGCAAAATAAAAGTCACAAGAGGTGAATCCAGAGACCATATACCTATTTGCTGAGACATCAAACTGATGACAAAGTATAAATTCAATCACAAATCTTTTCTACAACTATCTTATTATTGCTCTAGAAAAGAGATATTTGAAGCACATGTTATCTTTTATTTTATCTATTAATTTTAATTAAGACACTAATTTGCAATATTATTCATAGCTGAGGTTCAGACATGCAATGTTTTAGTATTAATGTCAACTTCCCTCCGCCAATCTCCCCAGTCTCTCTCACACTTGCCAGATTGCCTCTTTAGCAAGCATACTTTAAATTTGGTTGTTGTAGTTTAGATCTCACCTTTTGAAGAACTAATATTAACTTTTTTATATATCTCTATTAAACTTATATATATACTTTATATATATGTATATATAACTTTGTAACTCACAATGGTTTCAATAAAGTATTTTAAAAAGAAAACCAGAATGATTACATTTATATCAGACCAGGGAAAATTTCTGAGCAAAGAACAGTACAATGGAAAAATAAGGCAAGAGAAGAAATGGATAACATCAGAAATAACTAAAAATGGAAAAAAGAATAAACTTGATAAATGTCATCATGCTTAAGCAGAGAAGATACAAATAACCAATATTCCTCTTAAGAAGGTACAGACTAACAATCCACAAATATTAAAAATATGAGAACTTCATGCCAAAATTTTGATAGTGTCCTGTTACCAGATTTGTTCTTTTTTTTTTAAGATTGCTTTGAGCTTTCCTACATCAAGTTTTTTCTGTTTTTAACTCTGAAAAAATGTCATTAGAATATCTGTAGCAGTTTCATTTTATCTGTAGTCTGCTGTGGGTCAGATATTGGAAAAATATTAATTCTCCTATCAACAACCATGGAATAACTTTCCATTTATTTATGACATCTTCACTTTCATCAAAGTCTTAGTTTGCAGTGTACAAAGCTTTCAACCTCCTTGTCTAAATTTATATCTAGGAATTTTCATCTTTTTTATAAAATAGTATTCCCCCATCTCTCAATTAGGTGCCTAGAAATATATTAGTGTATATAAATATAAATAAGTATTGTAGAGTCAATCCATTCAAAACACTTTTACTGTATATGTGTTTCATGTTAATGATATTTGTGGAATCTCTAGGGTCCTATTTATAGAATATGTCATCTACAAATAGTAGTATCTTTCTTTTTTATTCTTCCAATTAGGTTGCCTTTTATTTCCTTTTCTTGCTCAAATGTTCTGACAAGGACTTACAATATTGTATTGAATAAAAGGAACAAGAATGAAAATAATTTTAAAAAAATGTATATCTAAGAAGTTTCCAAAGAAGAGTTAAGTAATGGCTGTCAACAAGTATCAAGTTGAGTGACATTGTTTAGAATGATAATTATTTGGTGTGATATTGAACAGTAAAGCTAAATTATTTATTTATTTTTAAAATAAATCCACTATTATATTTATCTATATCATGGCATTTGTGTTAGGAAATTACTTTCTTTATAAATAATAATAAACTATCCTCTGCTCCAAGCTAAGATCAACATTCCATTTATGTAATGGATTCAATCTCCTTACACAAATTTAGGGACATCAAGCCTGCTCCTTTCCCCCTACTCTGGTATGGGCAGTCTGTCCCTCAACTACTTCACTATCACAAATAAGCAAGCTGTAATTTCTCTCAGTTTACTTTTCTTGAAAAAAATTTTTAACTCTCCCATCGAGGTCATAAATTACCCTGTACCTTGATAGCTTCCATAATTTCTCAACACATATTTCTTGACACAAATTATCAGCCCAAGATTTCTTCAACTATCTTCTTCGCCTGACTTCCAGAACTCTCACCAAAGACCTTTTCAATTCTTTTGTTTCTTTATGAATTTATGCTTACTTCCTCGATTGATAACTGTCCAATATATAGAGACAGGGCCTAGAACATGGCAAGGTACAAGTATAAATTAAATCAATAAATGAATCAATCTTGTTAACACATTGATTGAATAACAAAATAGACTAAATGCGACTTCTGTATGAGTTTCCATTGATTCTGGTCTCTGAAAACATGAAAACATACTGTCTATGCTAATTAATGCTGGTTCGGTTTCCTGGGTCACACAGAGCATGAATACTAAGATTTTGACATAAGTTAAGCACATGACTAGATTGATTTGTTTTGTTTTTAATAATGCAAATTCTGAAAAAAATAGCAGAGCCTTGTAGGTGTGTGAGGTCATGAGTTCAATCTACAGCCTATACTGTGATCTCAATAGCACTGCCATTGCTATCCCAAGACACAAGCCATGTGTGATCTCCAGCATAGAACAAACAAGTTTTTTATTGCAATATTGCAAAAACAACAACAAAATGGAGAAGGGAAGGAAAGAATGTTACAAGATAACTTTTAAAGAATACATAAAGAATATATAATTTTGAATGAAACCAAATTCTCTGATGATGATGAAAATTATATTAAATTTTATAATATAAAAAGAAGATACAAAGCATGTTAGGTACAGCTAAAAGAAAAAAATTGTACTAGAAAATTGTCTGGAAAAAGAGCATAGTATAGATAGATGAAAAATAAAAATGAGGTTATTAGGTCATGAAAAGTTCTCTTTTAACAAGATCCAGCTAAGTTATTTTGGACAAATATTCCATTTGAGAATTACAAGTTTCTGTCTAAACTGTTACATGTCCAGTTGTCAAGAGAAAAATGCAAGACCTGAAAAGAAATTGGAAAATAAAATACTATCCGAAAAGGAAAGCAATCCAAAAATTAGATTAGACTTAGGCAACAAAAACACTGAACTTAGTTATTTTATATCAACATATAAAGTATATAATCTATTCTCAAAGTAATTAATACAAATGTGCCTCAAAGTCAAAATATGAGAAATATGTCTGTCTCATTTAAGTAAGAATATTTTAAAAATAAAAAAAAATCTGGAGTAAAAGAAAAATCAATAGATGTATAAAATTCACGGAAGGAGCCACTATCAGATTTGAACTAGTAGAAGAAATAGTCTGTGAACTTGAAGTAGGGTCAATTGAGAAAACCACTTTGAAGGTTTAAAAAAAATTAAGACTAGATATTTTCATTTTTCTTGAATAACTCTCAAAAACATTTCTAAATAAATTTCTTTAAATAAAGCTTTTAGTTCAGAGAGATATGGAAAAGTAAGGAGGGTGCTAGCCGACTGGCTAAATGGCCAAATAGGATCAATCCCTAACATCCAATACAGTCTCCAGAGAACTGTCAGGAGTAATTTCTAAAGCAGAGCAAGAAATTATCCCTGAGCATTGCTGGTTATGGTAGAAAAGGAAAAGGAAGAGAAAGAAGGAGGGATGGAAAGAGGGAGGGAGAGAAGTAGGAGGAAAGGACTAAAATAAAAACGATTAAAGTAAAAAATTTTAACTAATAGTGAGAATGCCATGAAATCTGAATTTTTTATATTGCTAGAGAGGCTTTAAATTAGTGCAGCCACTTTGGGAAAATAGTTTGGAAGTTGTTCAAAAGTTAAACATGAGCCAGGAGAGAGATCAATGGTCAGGAGCACAAATGAACAAAGGGTTGGATTCCTGGCACTACCTCATATACCAATCAAGCATCACTGGGAAACCTCTCAAGTATTATGCCAGTTATGGTCCAAAATAAACAATTTTTGTGTCAGAAAAAGGTATAGTCATAGAATAATCTCACTTATTGTGGAATATAAGAAAGTATGGAAATAATACTCAGAGACAATAGAGATAAGAATCAAGAGGACCAGTCAATGGTAGGAAGCTTGCCACAAAGAGTGGTGAATGCAGTTAGGGCAGTGAATGGTTGATCCACTGTGACAATGAGAGTTGGAACTGATTCCTCTGGAACAAGAACTGGGTGCTAAAAGGGGATATAGTGATATTTATGATACCTCTTCATTATCAATAGTGTCTAAAGAGAAAAAAAGGGGAAGAGAGTAAAATGCTTGCCCCAGAAGCAGATGGGGAGGACAAAAACTGAGGACATTGGTGGCGGAGAAAGTGCACTGGTGAAAGGTGGTATACATTGTATGTATGTATGTAGGGGCCGGAGAGATAGCATGGAGGTAAGGCGTTTGCCTTTCATGCAGAAGGTCATCGGTTCGAATCCCGGCATCCCATATGGTCCCCCGTGCCTGCCAGGAGCAATTTCTGAGCATGGAGCCAGGAGTAACCCCTGAGCACTGCCGGGTGTGACCCAAAAACCACAAAAAAAAAAAAAGTATATAAAATAAAATAAGTTAGAGCTCCCCAAAAATAGGTTAGGAGGACCATTAGTCTATTGCATTTTTTTATTTATATGTCTGAAAGGAAATATTCTATCAAAGGGGGAAAAGAACAGAATGTTTACATTCTTTAGTTTCTTTAGTTTTTTTTAGTTTCTGCAAGATATTTTTATTAATCCCATATAACTTTCAAAATCATTCCAACTAAATAAAATTACCACTTAACACTTGAGCATTTGCTGCTAGTCAAATTTACACAGAAGTATGGTTTTTTTTCTGTATATAAAGACTTTATAGTCCACTTATGTTTTCTTTATAATCAATATATTCATAGATATATTTATACATGGAATAATTATAAATTCAGTGTATTTGTGGATTTTATAGGAACACAACTCTATAATGTTATGCTATTACAAAGGGTTTAGTATACTTTTGCACGCTGACAACATTATTGTTACAACTCTATAATTCGTTTACTTTTAAATCATCGCTTAGGAGCACAACCTCCAATAATATCATCCTTTTGGGAAAACAATTTGCTTTAGAAATTTCTTTCAGGAATGTGTTATAATGGAAAGCAACAATTGAATGATTATATATATTTCTACTAAGCCACTCTTACATACATGCTTTAGTTTTATCAAAGTAGCAAAAAGGTGGAAATAAAGAGCTTGCAAATGTGTATTTAAAATAATGGATATTTCATGGTAAGATGTAGTTTTGATAAAAATAGATTGCAGTTTAGCACTGCTAGAGATTCTTTTTAAAATAATGGAGGTCGCACATACTAAAGACTCTTGGCATTAACATTGTTATGTATCTTAAAAGCAATGAATCAATATGAACTTCTGGAAAGCTTAATTTTTAGGTATAAAGATAGAATAACCGCTACATCCAAATAGGTGTTGCTCTCCCTAAACTGTGATAACTGTGCAAGGCTGCACCGTATTCTAATGACAGTGCCATATGTTCAGAGCATATTTAGAACTCCACCTTTGAAAACATCACGACAGCCCACATGACACGCTTTTTTTGATTTTCTCAGAGGGCCACATGTTCATATTTTGAGTGTGAACTGTTTTTGTTTTGAGAACCAAATTTATTTGGTGTCAAGTTCAATAAATCAGGTGAATGATAAAGCTGGTTAATCCTATCTTGAGCAGGATTTAGCTACAAAATCAAGACAGATGTCTTCATAAAGGCTGAATTTACTCTGAAGGTAAGCGCAAAATGTAATGAGTCACTGCAGCAGGACTGAAGAAGGGGCAACTTTCAAGAGTGCCTACTTTGAAATGCATCACCTTGAGAAAAATTTCTGGGCTTTTTGAATGCATAAAACTTTCTTTCTGTAAACATTCAAAAACTTGAGATTCTTAGAAACCAATCCTCCCCACAACTCTATTCCCAAATTTAAAAATAGTGCTTTTCTTGACTGAAGGCAGCTCTTGATTTTAGTAGAAACTAATTATATGATTCAGAGATATAGTACAGGTATAGGCATATGTCTTGCATACGCAGATTCCATCCCTAGGACTACATATGTTCCCTTGAGCACCATCAAGAGTGATCCCTAAGCACAAAGCCAGTAGGAAGACCTCACCACTGGAAATGGCCCCCAAACTTCATCATTATCATCATCATCATCATAATTAGTTTATCTTTTAAAACTTTAAATAGGGCCCGGAGAGATAGCACAGTGGTGTTTGCCTTGCAAGCAGCTGATCCAGTACCAAAGGTGGTTGGTTCGAATTCCGGTGTCCCATATGGTCCCCCGTGCCTGCCAGGAGCTATTTCTGAGCAGACAGCCAGGAGTAACCCCTGAGCAACGCCGGGTGTGGCCCAAAAACCAAAAACCAAAAACAAAAAAAAAAAAAAAAAAAAAAAAAAAAAAAAAAAAAACTTTAAATAACTAAGTATAACAGGGAAAGCATAATAAAATATACAAAAATTAATTTTATCCCAGAATTCTTTATTTTTAGCTCATCTTAAATGCTTACTGTCTTCTGAACACACTAAACATGCTAATGCACTTCATATTTAGAAGATCATCATCAAATTTATTATAATTCCTTCATTATTTATATAGAAATGTTAAACCCAGAAATGTGAAAAATCACATAAGGTAAAAGGGGCAAAGTTGGAATGGAAAGAGATGGAAATTAATCCAGAACAGCTCTCTGAATCTGTGATTTTCAATAATCTGCAAAAAATTTTTTCAAAAATAAAAGTCATTTAAACATGGTGCACCTAAAATGTAGAGAAATACAATTAAATATAGTTATATTTATATTCAAGGTGGTTGTAAAAACTATAGAGTTATATTTATATTCAGTGGTGCTCAGACCTAGTTCTGTGCTCAGGAGTGACCCCTGGTGGTGCTCAGAGGATCATATCTATTGTAAGAGATTTGAACCGGGATTATAAAGTTGCATGCAAGGAAGTCTTTACCCCCAGAACTAACTCTCCTTACCTATAAATATTCTTCTTATGAACAATATTTTTAAATTTCTATCTTATAAATCTGCAAAATATCACACCTGGTTGACAAATTTGGAATATTTGAAAACCACTGTTTGAACAACAATATTATTTTACTTAGAATATTAACCAAGTTATCAGGGCAAATCAAGAAAATATGTTTCAGGGACCATAGCGATAGCACAACGACTGACCCAGGACGGACCTTGGTTCGATCCCCGGAGTCCCATATGGCCCCCCAAGCCAGGAGTGATTTCTGAGCACATAGCCAGGAGTAACCCCTAAGCATCACCGGGTGTGGCCCAAAAAAAAGAAAGAAAGAAAATATGTTTCAAAAGTTATACATTTTTCATAAATTATAGACTAGTGAAACATTATTCATAGATAAATCTTTTTTAATTTTCAAAATGTTGAAGATACTATCATTGAACGTACTTAATTGCTCTCAGGACTCAGGGCCCAGTCTTCATTGATAAGGCCAGCGAAAATATCTGAGTAATATAGTTGAGGTATCTGGCTTCTATATCCTTGTAAATCCTTCATGTCTCATGACACATGCAACCACAAGAACATTATAAGCAGCAACATCATAAGTGAAACAAGAATAAATTATAAGAGCAGAAAGTATGTAGTTGTCAAGCACTGTTAAGCACTGAGGCTGCCCCGGAAAAAAAATCAGATGTAACTGCCCTCTCCATTGGAGTTAACATCTTGACAATAACATAATCAGTAGTTATATTAAATATATAATCATTACTTTATTTCTGAGAGAAATGTAAGAGATGATTTTAAAAGCCCAGAAGAGTATGGACCAGTCCAACTTATTCAAAACCAGTAAAGACAAATGGTACAGCAGTGAATAAAATGTAGAAGCACCACAGACAAAATTACGGACCTATGCAATGACACAAAAAAGACTTCTTATTTCATGTGTATGTGTGGTGCAAACAATCAAATTCAGGGCTTCGGGGCAGGAGCAATAGCACAGAGGTAGGGCATTTGCCTTGCACATAGCTGATCTAGGACAGACCTTGGTTTGATCCCTGGTGTCCCAGATGGTCTCCTGAGCCAAAAGTGATTTCTGAGCGCATAGCCAGGAGTAACCCCTGAGCATCATAGGGTGTGACCCAAAAAGCAAAAAAAAAAAAAAAAATTCAGAGCCTCATACCAGGGAGGCGTGCAATTCACCACACAACTACATCTCCAGGATCTCAAATGAAATTCTTTCAATAAAGCAATTCCCTATGAGCTATTATGACAAAAAACACTAGCAAAAAAATGGGATCTAATAAGGCAAAAATACCTCTTCTGAAAGAGTCTTTCACTCCTAATTCTAATAAACTTTGGATGTGACACAGTTTCTAGACATCTGTATCCACCTTCATTATTGTATTACTAAATGACTATTCTTGCATTGCTTATTTTCTTTTTTTTTTTGGTTTAAAATATTTTTATTTTATTTAAACACCTTGATTACATACATGATTGTGTTTGGGTTTCAGTCATGTAAAGAACACCACCCATCACCAGTGCAACATTCCCATCACCAATGTCCCAAGTCTCCCTCCTCCCCACCCGACCCCCGCCTGTACTCTAAACAGGCTCTCCATTTCCCTCATACATTCTCATTATTAGGACAGTTCAAAATGTAGTTATTTCTCTAACTAAACTCATCACTCTTTGTGGTGAGCTTCATGAGGTGAGCTGGAACTTCCAGCTCTTTTCTCTTTTGGGTCTGAAAATTATTATTGCAAGAATGTCTTTCATTTTTCTTAAAACCCATAGATGAGTGAGACCATTCTGCATTTTTCTCTCTTACTCTGACTTATTTCACTCAGCATAATAGATTCCGTGTACATCCATGTATAGGAAAATTTCATGACTTTATCTCTCCTGACAGCTGCATAATATTCCATTGTGTATATGTACCACAGTTTCTTTAGCCATTCATTTGTTGAAGGGCATCTTGGTTGTTTCCAGAGTCTTGCTATGGTAAATAGTGCTGCAGTGAATATAGGTGTAAGGAAGGGATTTTTGTATTGTATTTTGTGTTCCTAGGGTATATTCCTAGGAGTGGTATAGCTAGATTGTATGGGAGCTCGATTTCCAGTTTTTGGAGGAATCTCCATATCGCTTTCCATAAGCATTGATTATTTTCTTATTTGCTAATATAGGAGAAAAAACCTAACATTCCTTTAAGATTAAGATCTTTTTTGGGATCCTTTGCAAAAGCTGGCTCCCTGTGTGTGACACCAGGCGGGGAAAATCCGCGAAAGTACACCGGCCCAGTGGGGCTCAGCTGTGAAAGACTGTGAGTGTGACCTCTCTATGTCTGTCTACTGTCCTCTTGCGTGAAACTCTTGCGAGTGGGGCAAAAAGAGGCTCAGAGGAGCACGGCCAGTCCGCTTCGCTACGCGGCCGTGCACTCTTTCTAAGGAAAGAACTCCATTGCAACAAGAAGGAAAAATCACACTAAGAACGGCGCTATATCACAGAAGCAAACATTTCTCTCTGGACTGTCTTCTCTGTTACATGCTCGGGCCTAAGATTTGACCCAGTGTGAGGCTTCATCCACGGAGGACTCCCCTCCCTTAGAGGCAAGTCAGCCCATCCAGAAAGGGAGGAGCCAGAGGAGTGTGCTGCCTACATCATATAGACAATGAATACCACTACAACACGTAGAAAAACCCACAATACAAATGTGACAATGGGGAAACAGCGCAGGCCAGCATCAGACATAGAGAATGAAGATGACAATTCTGAGGACCAGATAATGACTGAACAACTAATCAACCTCTCAGATAAGGACTTTAGACTAGCAATATGGAAGGTGCTCAACAGACTCCAAGAAACCATGGATCGAGTTGAACAGAACACTAATAAGAACCAAGAAAATATGAAGGCAGAAATGACAAAACTCCAAACTGAAATAACATGTCAACTAACAGGCCTGAAAAACTCAGTAAACGAAGTGAATGACAAAATGGATAAGCTCTGGGACAGGGTATCAGAAGCTGAGAATAGACTTGGTGCTGTGGAAGATGAGATACATAACAATTCCATACAGCAGGAGAGATTGGACAAAAAACTTAAAGCAAATGAGCAGACAATGGAAAAATTAGTCAAAGAATGGGAACAGACGAAAATAGAAGTCTATGATAAGATCAACAGAAACAACTTAAGAATCATTGGAGTCCCAGAGACCCAGGAAGAAAATTTCCAGGAAGAATCAATGGTCAAGAACATCATTAAAGAGAAACTCCCAGAGCTAAAGAATATATGTGATCAAATCCTGCATGCCCGAAGAGTACCAACCAAAAGAGACCCCAGAAAAACCACCCCAAGACACATCCTAGTCACAATGACAAATCCCACAGATAGAGACAGAATTCTGAAAACAGCACGATCAAAAGGGGAAATCATGTTCAAGCAAGCTTCCCTGAGATTTACAGCAGACCTGTCACCAGAAACGCTCAATGCCAGAAAGCAGTGGTGGGATATTGTGACAAGACTGAATGAAATGAATGCTTCACCCAGAATACTATACCCAGCAAAACTCACTTTCCGGTTTGATGGAAGAATACATGGTTTCACAGACAAAAAACAGCTCAGAAACTTCACAGACACAAAACCAGTCTTAAGAGAAAAACTGAAAGACCTAATCTAAGACAAGACTACCCAAAAGACACACCAAATTTTGAAATAAAGATGGCGTTAAATCCCAGGACAATTCTTTCTCTCAACGTCAATGGACTAAATGCACCAGTTAAGAGACACAGAGTGGCTAAATGGATCAAAAAACTCAATCCAACCTTCTGCTGCCTACAAGAAACGCACCTGAATAGTCAGAACAAACATAGACTCAAAATAAAAGGCTGGAGAAAAGTTATCCAAGCAAACAACACCCATAAAAAAGCTGGAGTGGCCATACTAATATCAGATAATGCAAACTTTATACTCAGGAAGGTTGTAAGGGACAAAGACGGACATTTTATATTAATCAAGGGGTACGTAGAGCAGGAAGAATTCACTCTCCTAAACATATATATGCACCGAATGAGGGGCCAGCAAAATATTTAATACAACTGCTGACAAATCTGAAAAATAATATCAACAACAACACAATAATTGTGGGGGACCTAAACACGGCTTTGTCAACACTGGACAGGTCAACCAGACTGAAACCCAACAAGAATATACTAGACCTGAGGAGAGAAATGGAAGAAAGAGGCCTAGTGGATATATATAGGACACTCCATCCCCAGAAACCTGGATACACATTCTTCTCCAATGTACATGGGACATTCTCCAGGATAGACTACATGCTGGCACATAAAACATACCTCCATAAGATCAAGAGGATAGAAATTTTGCAGACTACCTTCGCTGACCACAAGGCTCTGAAATTATTTGTGAACTCCAAAGGGACTCAGAAGAAACACTTTAACACCTGGAAGTTAAACAGCCTCATGCTCAATAACCAGTGGGTCCGAGATGAAATCAAGGAGGAAATAAAAAGGTTCCTGGAAACAAATGACAATAAAGACACAAACTCTCAGAACTTATGGGACACAGCAAAAGCAGTACTGAGAGGAAAATTTATAGCTTTGCAAGCACACATCAGGAAGGAAGAAGGAGCTTACCTGAGTAGCTTAATGACACAGCTAATAGAACTAGAAAATGCTCAACAAAAGGACCCAAGAACAGGAAGACAGAAGGAAATAACAAAGCTGAGAGCAGAAATCAACGAAGTGGAAACTCAAAAAACAATCCGAAAGATCAACGAAAGCAGAAGTTGGTTCTTTGAAAAAATAAACAAGATTGATAGACCACTGGCAAACCTAACAAAGAAAGAGAGAGAGAGAAACTTGATAACTCGTATCAGGAATGAAAAAGGAGAGATCACTACTGATATGACAGAGATTCAAAGGGTAATCAGAAACTACTTTGAAAAACTCTACGCCACTAAAAATGAGAACCTGGAAGAAATGGATAAATTCTTGGACTCTTATAATCTTCCACGGTTGAAGGAAGAGGATGTAGCATATCTAAACACCCCCATCACCATTGATGAAATTAAAACAGTAATCAAATGTCTGCCGAAAAACAAAAGCCCAGGTCCAGATGGATTCACTAATGAATTCTATCAAACTTTCCAAGAGGAACTACTGCCAATCTTGGCAAGACTCTTTCATGAAATTGAACAAACAGAAACACTTCCAAATAGCTTTTATGAAGCCAACATCACCTTGATACCTAAACCAGACAGAGACACTACCAAAAAAGAAAATTACAGACCAATATCACTGATGAATGCAGATGCAAAGATCCTCAACAAAATCCTGGCAAATAGGATTCAATGCCTCATTAAGAAGATCATCCACTACGATCAAGTAGGTTTCATCCCAGGAATGCAAGGCTGGTTTAACATCCGTAAATCTATCAACATAATACACAACATCAATAACAAGAAAAATAAAAACCACATGATCATATCAATAGATGCAGAGAAAGCATTTGATAAGGTCCAACACCCATTCTTGATCAAAACTCTCAGCAAGATGGGAATGGAGGGAACCTTTCTCAATATAGTGAAGGCCATCTACCACAAGCCAGTGGCAAATATTATCCTCAATGGAGAAAAACTGAAAGCCTTCCCTCTAAATTCTGGCACAAGACAAGGCTGTCCTCTCTCACCACTCCTATTCAACATAGCACTGGAAGTACTTGCTATAGCGATTAGGCAAGAAAAGGATATCAAGGGAATCCAGATAGGAAAGGAAGAAGTCAAGCTCTCACTGTTTGCAGATGACATGATACTCTACTTAGAAAACCCTAAAGACTCTATCAAAAAGCTTCTAGAAACAATAGACTCATATAGCAAGGTGGCAGGCTACAAAATTAACACACAAAAATCAATGGCCTTTCTATACACCAACAGTAATAAAGAAGAAATGGACATTAAGAAAACAACCCCATTCACAATAGTACCACACAAACTCAAATATCTTGGAATCAACTTGACTAAATATGTGAAGGACCTATACAAAGAAAACTATAAAACTCTGCTCCAAGAAATAAGAGAGGACACACGGAAATGGAAACACATACCCTGCTCATGGATTGGCAGGATTAACATCATCAAAATGTCAATACTCCCCAAGGCATTATACAGATTTAATGCCATCCCTCTAAAGATACCCATGACATTCTTCAAAGAAGTGGATCAGACACTTTTGAAATTCATTTGGAACAATAAACACCCTCGAATAGCTAAAGCAATCATTGGGAAAAAGAATATGGGAGGAATTACTTTTCCCAACTTTAAACTGTACTACAAAGCAACAGTTATCAAAACAGCATGGTATTGGAATAAGGATAGGTCCTCAGATCAGTGGAATAGGCTTGAATACTCAGAAAATGTTCCCCAGAGATACAACCATCTAATTTTTGATAAAGGAGCAGGAAATCCTAAATGGAGCAGGGAAAGCCTCTTCAACAAGTGGTGTTGGCACAATTGGATAGCCACTTGCAAAAAATTAAACTTAGACCCCCAGCTAACATCATGTACAAAGGTAAAATCCAAATGGATTAAAGACCTCGATATCAGCCCCAAAACCATAAGATATATAGAACAGCACATAGGCAAAACACTACAGGACATTACAGGCATCTTCAAGGAGGAAACTGCACTCTCCAAGCAAGTGAAAGCAGAGATTAACAGATGGGAATATATTAAGCTGAGAAGCTTCTGCACCTCAAAGGAAATAGTGCCCAGGATACAAGAGCCACCCACTGAGTGGGAGAAACTATTCACCCAATACCCATCAGATAAGGGGCTAATCTCCAAAATATACAAGGCACTGACAGAACTTTACAAGAAAAAAACATCTAACCCCATCAAAAAATGGGGAGAAGAAATGAACAGACACTTTGACAAAGAAGAAATACGCATGGCCAAAAGACACATGAAAAAATGTTCCACATCACTAATCATCAGGGAGATGCAAATCAAAACAACGATGAGATACCACCTCACACCCCAGAGAATGGCACACATCACAAAGAATGAGAATAAACAGTGTTGGCGGGGATGTGGAGAGAAAGGAACTCTTATCCACTGCTGGTGGGAATGCCATCTAGTTCAACCTTTATGGAAAGCGATATGGAGATTCCTCCAAAAACTGGAAATCGAGCTCCCATACGATCCAGCTATACCACTCCTAGGAATATACCCTAGGAACACAAAAATACAATACAAAAACCCCTTCCTTACACCTATATTCATTGCAGCTCTATTTACCATAGCAAGACTCTGGAAACAACCAAGATGCCCTTCAACAGATGAATGGCTAAAGAAACTGTGGTACATATACACAATGGAATATTATGCAGCTGTCAGGAGAGATGAAGTCATGAAATTTTCCTATACATGGATGTACATGGAATCTATTATGCTGAGTGAAATAAGTCAGAGAGAGAGAGAAAAACGCAGAATGGTCTCACTCATCTATGGGTTTTAAGAAAAATGAAAGACACCCTTGTAATAATAATTTTCAGACACAAAAGAGAAAAGAGCTGGAAGTTCCAGCTCACCTCAGGAAGCTCACCACAAAGAGTGATGAGTTTAGTTAGAGAAATAACTACATTTTGAACTGTCCTAATATTGAGAATGTATGAGGGAAATGTAGAGCCTGTTTAGGGTACAGGCGGGGGTTGGGTGGGGAGGAGGGTGATTTGGGACTTAGGTGATGGGAATGTTGCACTGGTGATGGGTGGTGTTCCTTTTATGACTGAAACCCAAACACAATCATGTATGTAATCAAGGTGTTTAAATAAAAAAAAAAATAAAAAAAAAAAAAAAAAAAGATCTTTTTTGGGAGGAATAAGCTCCCAAGAAGTGCTCAGAGATCTTAGGGGGTACTTATTCCTAGGGAGATAGGTGAATTGTGCCAGATAATTCATTTATCTGTGCCCTACTTGCTCAACCCTAGCAGGACTGGCTGCTTCACACAGCAGCTCCTCTCTCTCTCTCTCTCTCTCTCTCTCTCTCTCTCTCTCTCTCTCTCTCTCTCTCTCTCTCTCTCTCTCTCTCTCTCTCTCTCTCTCTCTCTCTCTCTCTCTCTCCCTCGCTCTCTCCAGTAGACAGAGAGAGCTGGGGAAATAAAAATAAACAAGTCAGTAAATAAATAAATAAATATATTTGCTGATCCTCCAGTCTGAATCAATCTTTTTAAACTGGCTTTCATCAGAGAACCTCTCTGAGGATGTGATATTTAAACTGAAACCTGAAAGATGAGATGGAGTCAGTTACGCAGTTTCAAAGAAAGCGCATTAAGTAGCTGCTTCAAAGAGCAAACTTTTACAAAGACTGGTATTAGGATTACGTCTCTCTCTCTTTTGTCATCTCTTTCTTAATTTCTTTTACATTCCTATTTCCCACAGCTATTAAACCAGCAACCCTTGATAAGATATAGGAGATATTGTGAAGAGCAGAAGAGTGACTTTCATTTTCTATTTGGGATCTTATCTGCTTATAGGTTCTTAATATCTTTAAACACAGCCCAACTCCCCAGATGGATCCAAGAACTCCAATCTTTATACCAAAGACTTTGTTCAGATTGAGATGTGCTCTTTCAATCGTCAAGCTCCTGTACAACCTGATAATACAAACAGTACAATCACATACATACTGCAAAGGAAATGGGGAAGGAGAAGGAAGTCTGCTTTAGTACAAGACCTGAATCCAAAGGAAAGCAGTAAAAAAAAAAAAAAAAAAAGATAAAAACGTATGCAGATGAACTACAAAGTACTCACTGAAACAGCAGAAGAGTAATATTTAATTTTACAAAGCTTGTTCAATTAGGTATCTAGAATTATAAATCCCAATTACTACTGAATCTACTTTTTTCTATGTATTCTCAGAAGAAAGCAAATGGCCAAATTTTGCCTTTAAATTCATTTTTAATAAATAAGGTCCTAAAGTGTACAACATGATTTGCAAGTTTTCAATAATAATAATAACAGTATTTCAAAGGAAGCTAAATTTGCCAGTGGAGCTAGTGTTAAAACATAAGCACATATGGCTCAGTTTGTCATTAATAGCTAATGTACAAAATAACCCCCATGAGGCTTAGCTGTACTGATCATCAGGTTCCTAAATGTCACAGGGATTCACTCAAGTGCCATTGAGCAGGTGACATGTCCTCGAATGGCAAATGCCTAAACACACATACACACACCAGACTGTGATGTCATTCTACAGGATGTCTGCATGTTTCTCTTTTCCACTCCCCCACCAGAATGTCTACTCTTTTTTTACCATACTAATTCTGAATTTTGAGGACAAAAGTTGTAGTTGTGTAAACAAAAAGATTCAATTTCAATGCTGTGCATGGACCAGTCAAAGAAGAGACATGATAATGGATCAAGAGCTTTATTAGTGATGCGCCTACCTGTAAAATGGTTGACCCCAAAGCAACAATCCTGTCAGCATGGTGACAAGAAGGAGTTTAGATAGGGAAAGAATGAGGAAGAAAAAGTGGGTTGCAGATTAGTGGACACCACAATAAAAAATAAAATCCCACGGTTGGCTAGTCCCATTTTATCTACAAAACTTATCTACTCCATCTTAACTACAAAACTAAACCATGTTAAGGGTTAAGATTTGTGGAAAAGGGTAAACTGAGGTTAAAATGTCCTTAACTTATTTGGCTAATAATGATCTTTGCCCAGTTTCAGTTGTTCCTAATTCCCATTATTCTTTCCCATTTTTTTTTTGAAGAAATGGTATGGTTTCTGGGTCGCACCCAACAATGCTCAAAGACTAATCCTGACTCTGTACTTAGGGTTACTTCTTGCAGTTTTCAGGGGTCCATATAGGATCCTGGGGATCAAACCTGGGAAGACTGTGTGCAAGGCACTTTATTCACTATAATTATTGCTCCAGTCATCTTTTCATTTCTTCAATGTTAATTCAAAAAACTGCCTTTTAATTAAGAAATATATTCCCAAGTACTGTGTTGTGAGCCAAGTAAATAAAAGGCATTTGTTACTGGGTTTTATAGCAAAAGCAAGGCAAATGGAGTCATCAAACAAACATATTCTTAAATTTTTTCATTAAGATGAGCTAACAGGGAAAATGGAGACAAGCGAAGTAATACAGCAATTAAGGTGTTTTCTGGCATGCAGCTACTATGGATTTGACCCATGACACAACATCTTGTCCCCTAAGCACTTACATGAGTGATCTCTAAGTGCAGATCAGGAGGAAACATAGGTGCTCACTTATTATGAAATAACATTATTCAGAACGATAAGGTTGAAGAGGTAGATAAGACAAGATAATTGGGAAGGAGGAGGAACTTGCGAGCTCTCTTCAGACACATCACTGTTCCAACTCTATTAATGAGCAACCAGGACATACCATGAACTCATAATTTAGGAATATATCCGAAAAGTAAAATAAAATAAAAGGCTAGGGTAAGCAAAGGCACATACATTCAGACTATCTTGGTTTGATTCCAGAACCACATTCACATCCAGTTCAATTATGTTTTGGTCCTCCAAACATCTACAGTAGTGAGTTCTGAGCCAGTAGTAAGCCCTTAACACTATCAGGTATCCACCTCTCTAATCACCAAAAAAGAAAGTCACAGTGAAACAGAGCCATGTAGATTAGGTCTATTTTTTCCAATGGCTAGATCTTCCCTTGACAAAACAATTGGTGAAAAGTATTTATATGCAATATCTCCAGGTAATCTCAGTTTTTCATTCAGGGTCCCTCACAAGAAATTAACCTTTGTCAAAAACATATTTTGAGGGTGGAAGATTTTTCCATCCGCTACTGCCCACTTCCGGAACTTATCAAGAACTTTTCTGATTTATTTGTATAGTTGAATTATCCAATTGATTTCTCCAATTATATCATAGCACCAGTCTCAGTCCTAAGAATCATTTAGTCCAATGAAACAGTATGTCTAAGCCCTTGAGGCTGTCTGACAGGGGACTCCAAAGCTAAACTTATATCTATCCTCATGTATTTGTCAAAGACCTCAGGTTTGTTCAGGCACAGTCATTAACTCTTTGAGATCAATCCAGCTAAAATGGCCTAAGGAAATAAAAAGCAATCTCGGTTCTTTTATGTTAATACTTTTAATTTAAGATAACATGGTTACAATTGTTAATGTTCATGTTTTTAGTGTACCAATTTCCTATACCTCCATTACCACCCAAGGGCCAAAGACCCTCTGCCATGGTCTTTTATGTCACTTCTAGTAATAGTCTCAGCTCTTAGTCAATTTACTTCAGAAAAAGAGACTGAGGGAAGTAATTTCCCTTGGTCTAGGAAAGTGTACACTGGTGAAGGTATTGATGTTGAAACACTGTATGCCTAAAACCCAATTTTGAATAACTTTGTAATTTCACAGTGACTACAAAAAAAAACATAAAATAGAAAAAAGCTATAGAGAGAAATAATTAAAGAATAAAATAAAATGATAGAAAGACAGACTAGTGGTGTAGGAGCAATAATTAGAGAGGGTAGGGTGCTTACATATCCACATTTGATCCCCAACATCCTATTAGTCCCCCAAGCACAAACAAGAATAATTCCTGAATGCAGAGCCAGGATTAAGCCCTGAGTACTACCCAAAATCAAACAAACAAAAAATAAGAAGGGGAAAAACTTAAAATGTTAGTTTGAAACGTCCATAGCCAGACACTAGAAGAATTTAGTATCTAGAATTGTTGCAAGGTTAAACAAAAAACTCAAAAGTGACTGAGAAATATTATTCGAACTTTTTAAACCCATGGGCCTGCACCTGTCCAAAATTCAAGTACATAGACAAGCAGTAATAACTGAGACAGTACATCAATAGTTTTTCACCTTTCTACAGCTGCAAATCTGAACTGGTACTTGAAAACCAGATAAAATAAGACTAGAATAGACTAGAATCTGATGTCTACAAATACCTATATTGCTGAAACATAATTTTCTCTAAATCTTAACTTTTAATCTACAAAACAGAGTAAAATTAATTTGTTTGCAAATTCATGGTCTCTCCTTAGTGATTTATAGGCTTCAAATTAAAGATCCCTGTGATAAGATATTACATCAAGAAAATTCATCACTGAAATCAATTTTGGCAAATGTGTTCTTTTAAAATAGTAAATGCTTGATATTTTTTCTTTATTTAAACATCTTGATTACATACGTGATTGTGATTAGGTTTCAGTCATGTAAAATTGCTTGATATGTTTTTGTGTGTGTATTCAATAGAATTCAAGTAAATAACACCTTGTAATACAAGAAAATAAAGTTTTCGTTTTCTGGGAATAGGTCTTATAAGTTTAAAATATCTCTTAAGTTTTAAAGAATTTGCCTCAAATATTTGATGACTATAACTGAGATGAGCCATAATTTTTCTCACACTGATGACATGAGTCACCATATTTTAAAAAAGGAGGGAGCTCCTAGGAAACAACAGCCTCTAATAAGTGAAAGTTCAAAGAATATGTGCATACTCAAGTTTGTGCTTAGAAATTTTAACGCCAAGTTTATGATTCTCATCAGATTTTCAGTTATGTCAAAGAATGAATCACTGAGGTTAATCCACCAGTGTTGAACAAGCCTCCCCACCATCCCCATATGCACATGACCAATGCCTGGTCATTCAGAATTTCTTGGCAACTGACAAATGTACACAAACTGAAAAAAAGCTGTTTTCCACTGGAATTACTCGACTTTGAGCTGCAATGACTGTTCCCTTCCATATGGCAAACTATCCACAATAACACTTGGGGGGGGGAGGAGGAATATGGATTTAAAAAAAAAAAGCAGAGATATTTCTGCTATTATTGAATCCCTAGTTCCATTCATTGAGGTTGAAGTTTATACATGTTTTGCTCCAATTCCAGGATAAATTTTTCTAAGCTTCTTGAACTGATCAATTATTTTTGTTTAGTTTTGCTTTGGGGCCATACCTGGTGCTGCAGAGTATTCCTAGCTGAATACTACGAGTTTACTCCTAGTGGTGCTCAGTGTATCCATGCAATGCAAAAAATTAAACCTGGATCACTTTATATAGAGCATATATTCCAGCCCATTAAGTTAACTTGCCAATACCTAATTCTCCTTTATTAAAAATAGTTTGATAATTGTAACTCCCTATCCTATGCAATACAATTTATCTTGGTTTAGAAGAAAGCCTTAATCTTACAAATAACCTCTGTAATGGTAATTGTTTGCAGATATATGTAGAAAACCTTCAGAATGCCACCAAAATACTTCTAAAACCCTAATACTTTACTACACAGTAAAGTGATAGGTAAAATGCTGTACTACAAAATAGTATGCTGAGATCCATTGCCTCTTTTAGATGATGAAGTATAAAATAATGAATTAAATCTTATTTACAATTTTGGGCCCCCACACCTGTCAAAGAATCAAATGCCAGTACATCAGCAATAAAGGCTTGTACAGAAAATATAAATAATTGCTAATAGAAATGAAAAAGAAAACATAAAGAATTAGAATTCCATTTCTTAATCATGGTTTAGAATCATTAACATTGTTAAAATAAGCATCCTATGGGGGTAAAGGAGGGAAATGTGGGATGCATGCTGGGAACAGGGGTGTAGGGAGGACAACTCTGGAGATGAGAATGTCCCTCTCTTACTGTCACTATGTGCCTCAACTATTACTGTGAGAAAATTGTAATTCACTTCAACCACAATAAAAAATTTAAAAAAAATTAAAAAATAAGCATCCTATCCAAAGTACTATACAAATCTAATGCAATCCCATCAAAATTTCCACAGCTTCCTTCAAAGACATAACAACAAATGCTGCTGTAATTTGTATAAAGTCATAAACTTCTCCAAGTAGTCAGAGCAATTCCAAGAAAAGAAAGGGGACACTGTAGTCTCTGATTTTTAAATACATTCTAAATCTATAGTAATCTAAATAATATGCCACTATAATAAAAAGCATGCCTTAAGATAAAAAGAAAAGAATTGATGGTACAGAAGTAAACCTGCATATAATTGAATAAGACAGAAAATAATCAGTGATAAGAGAGAAACAGTGAAAAAGAAATCTCATTCACTCCTGGTAGGAGAGTAATCTGGGTTTAACCTCCAAAGAAAACAATATGACTACTTAAAAATACAAACAGAAACTAAAATATTAATTCCATTATTTCATATCTATGAGAAGAACACAAAAAAACACTAATTCTAAAAGATATATACACACTGTATTAATTTTAGCAATATTTTTATGATAACTAAGTCTGGAAACAACCCAACTACAGATGAGCGAATAAAGACATTGTGGTATGCATAACACAACTATAAGGAAATATGATATTTTGCCTTTTACTTCAAGTTGAATAAAAGTAGAATGTCAAGTAAAATAAATCATAAGGGGAAATATTTAATGATCTCACTTATATGTGGAATATAAAGAAATAAAGCAAGATAATAGATGATTTCCAACAAAAACAAATCTTAAGAACTGAGTTTGCTAAAAAAAAGATAAGGGTAATTGGCAAGTAGGGAAGGACAGAGCTGAGGGAAAAGGGGCTCTAAGGACATAGAGGAAGGATATTGGCATTTTTTTAGTAGGTATGCATAAAACACATTGATATGTAGAAAACATAATAATACTGTCAAAAAACATGTTACTCAACTAAAGTGTTTAATTAAACATTTTTTTTTTTTTGGTTTTTGGGCCACACCCAGTGACGCTCAGGGGTTACTCCTGGCTATGCGCTCAGAAGTCGCTCCTGGCTTTGGGGGACCATATGGGACACCGGGGGATCGAACCGCGGTCCGTCCTAGGCTAGCGCTGGCAAGGCAGACACCTTGCCTTTAGCGCCACCGCCCGGCCCCAATTAAACATTTTTAAGAATCTTTTTATGTAATTACTACATATCAGCACATCTGAAACAGATATTAAAAATATAAGACAAAAGGTACCAAAGTGATAGTACAGCAGGTAGGGCACTGGTCTTTTATGCAGTCAACTGGGTTTGATCCTCTGCATCTCATACAGTCATACAGCACTGCAAGTAGTAATTCCTGAGTGTAGAGCCAGGAGTAGTTTCTGAGCATCACTGAATGTGACCCAAAAATACCCAAATAAATAGAAACAAAAATGATTTTATATTAGACCAGTGCACACTGAGAAATATTACTGTGACTTGAAATACATACATTTTATTGGATTTAATGCTAGTGGCAAATATTAAAGTCTAATTAGACACCTGTGGGAAGCCATTAAATTATATTTACACATTAGATGTTTGCTTAATAAATCTAATAAGGCATAGGATCACTTCAGGTTACAAAGCAGATGGCTTATTTTAGATGAATTTAAAGGAATTAAGCTGCTCTCACAGAATTCCTTAATCCAGTATATTTCATAGAAGGCTCTAAAAATTCTTAATGGAAAAGTATCTATAATTTTATTTGAGTAATAATGACGTTATAAAAAACAAAAACTGGTAAAATCACAAAATATAGAAACACTTTGCTTAATCAGTAGTATAAGTCTCTATAACATCCTCCAAATCAATAAGAAATATATTATAATGGTGACAAGAACCTACAAGTAAATGAAAAAAAAAAAACCCAGTGAATTGTAAAATAGACCAGAACTATATTAAAAGTGCATTTAACACAAGAATGCAATCAATCTTAACTTCAATAGCACTGGCAATAAATAAAATTTATCTTTCCTTCTATACAGAGAATCATAACATTCTAAAAACCTCACAAAAACTACAAGACAACTCTAAAATTCTAGATTACCTATTCTTCACTACACAGTCACATCTGCAGAATTTTTGTAGTGTCTAGATCATTCAGTGAGTATTATAATTACTGAACTTAATAATCAGTTATTATATAAGATATGCATAATAAACTTAATTTTTATTAGAGAAATACAGCAACATAGTAAGGCCACTTTGGGAATGGGTATTTCAGTAAATAAATTTCGTTGAACATGTAAAAGTTAGGCAAACATTATATTGAGTCCGCAATGTGCTCAACCCGCATTATCTTCCATATGATATCACTCCAGTCTCCCAGCGTCCCTGTATTATGGGAATGATCTTTGCTTTATGAATAAGAAAACCCAAGCTCACAGCTTTAGCTTACATTCTCACATCACTTAAATATAAGAGTGGATCTAGAATGCAAATCCTGTCTCATATAAAGTCCTATGTTTTCACGGTATTGTGCTCTGAAATTCTTTTCATTTAGATATTTTCATTACTACATAAAATGACCAGAAAATGAGAATTCATTTTAGCTTTACATTTTCTTTGCAAATAAAAAAAATACTGAATAGATCATCATAATTGCATGAGAATAATATTCTATATGAAAAGTTTTTAATCTCAAATCCAGCATTTATTAAGCTAGGTATCACTGCATTTTATGTGCCACCAACACTACCTCTTTGTCATATTAGCTCTATTTAATACATGTACAGACAGGCAAATACATATATCTTCAAAAGTTTGCTCTTCTAATGTGCAAAAGATGGAAACATGAAATGACATGTTTTTATCAGAACTATAGGTTTATTAAAATCATTTAAAAATTCTTAAAAACCCAGATAGTATGTCCATTCTATCTTCAAAGTAAGGACTTTTACTTACTAGATTTCAGAGGTTTCCTGTTTATTTTCTTATTTCTTTTTTTTTTTTTTTTGGTTTTTGGTTTTTGGGTCACACCCAGAAGTGCTCAGGGGTTTTTCCTGGCTCCGTGCTCAGAAATCGCTCCTGGCAGGCATGGGGGACCATATGGGACGCCAGGATTCAAACCGATGACCTGCTGCATGAAAGGTAAACGCCTTACCTCCATGCTATCTCTCCAGCCCCTATTTTCTTATTTCTAATCAAAGTTATAGCCTAAAGAGCTGACATTTCAGAAAGCAGGACTGAAGATATAAAATCACCTCCAAATACATGAAATATAGCTATAATTATACAGCCTGGTTTAGGATTTCTAGTAAACATGCTGACTTTTAGCAATGATTTATGAAATAGATTGTATTTTCAGACCTTTACCCACCTTATGGTATCACTTTAAAATAGTTATAGTTCATCTTATCTTTCTTTCTATTCTGTTTTCTTAAATCAAGAGAGGGAACTTTCCTATAACAATGAAGGTCATCATTGTGTGCCTCTTCAAAACCAATCACAGTGCTAAGTGATGAATGGTGATCCATCCATTATCTTTAACATGTAGATCTTCAAGTAGAAGCTGCTCAAATTGTACTCTTCAAACTCGAGGTGCCATCTTGATAGACTACAACGTGTATGATGGTCCTTGGGGATGGAATTAACTTTAATGGCCTAAAATTAAGTACTATTTTGATTTTCATATAACATAAAATAGAATAAAACCAGTTACACAACTTAGAAAGCGATGTATGTAGAACTAAAAAGAGATTTATAGCTGTGATAAGCTGCATGCTGCAGATGTCTTAGAATATTTAATTTGAACACTTATAACAAACATATCTCCTCCCCCCCAAAAAATCACATGTTGATATTTTCATCTCAATGCATTTACATCACAATTGTTAGTGAGACTGTGTCCTTAAAGGAAAAAACATACATTTGTTTTCTCTCTGTTCTCTGCCATGTGAGGACAACAACATCAAAAACAAACACAAAAAAATGAACCAGAAGAAGGATTCTGATCAAGTATCTGATTGTGCTAAAAACCTGATCTTGGACTTTTAGTCCCCAGAACTAAGGGAAATAAATACATGCTGCTAATATGACCTAATTTGTGGTATTCTACCTTGGCAGTCCAAACTAAGAACATACCCATACATGAAGACACAAGGGTACATGTAGACAAAATACTCATGATGCAGAAATGTATGGAGTTAGTAGCAGGTAATAGCCTAGAGAGATTTTTTAAATATTATGGTAAGTTGAGGAGCCAATATTACATTAAATTCCTTGACCAATAGAGCATATTCACCTGATATCTCCAAGAGCCAAAACATACCTGACTAAAGGGCGTGGCATCAAATTAATGTGCCATCTTTTAAGTAAACCAACAGGTGAAAAAAACTGACATATCTAGAATCCAAGGTAATTTTTATAACAAGTTTGAGCTAATACTAAATGTATTTTGTGGGGCCGAAGCGGTGGCGCAAGCAGTAAGGCGTCTGCCTTGCCCACGATAGCCTAGGACGGACTGTGGTTAGATCCCCGGCATATGGTCCCCCAAGCCAGGAGCAATTTTTGAGCTCAGGAGCCAGGAGTAACCCATGAGCGTCACCGAGTGTGGCCCAAAAAAACAAACAAACAAACAAATAAATATATTTTAATTTACCTGCAGAAACATACTCATCATACAATACTTGATTATCAACTTTCCATTGATTCAGTTCTTTTATAACTCTTGCATGACTCTTATCCTGAAAGCAAGGCACTATTAAAAAAAAAAATAAGCAAATTCCAAAATAGAGCTTCAGGTGATGGACTGCAGTACCTTATTTTCAGCTTCCATTAAAGAAAGTTCTTTAACAGAAGCTGAAAGTAAAGGTCCTTCCTTTAACGGAAGTACCATGTACCACTCTACCACCCTATTTAGAAATTTCTACTTCAGCATAATGAGATAAATGACTTTTGTAATCTGTAGAGTTCATTTTAATTTGTCTAAATTTTAACTATGTAATGAGTGCATACTCAAAGTACAACACTAAGTTTAACATTAGACAATGGAATATTGAAATTAATAAGTAATAGTTTCTGCCATCTAGGACTTCATAGTTAAGAAAAAGAGAAAATATATATAGATATATATTTCAAGTAAAAACATAGTAATAAGAAAATAAGAACAAAGTGCTGAAACAATAATCTGCTCTGCCTATACAATGGGCAGAAGTTGTGCAAAGAACACAATAGTACAGTGGGTAGGACATTTGCCTTGCATGTAGCCCATCCAGGTTCTATTCCTGGCATCCCTCCCATATGACTCCCTGGACCTGCCAGGAATAACCCCTGAGTACCATCACAGGGTGTGGCCCAGAAACCAGCAAACAAGGAAGTTATGAAAAGAGGGACTCAATAAACCATTAGGTTTTGAAAAACATATAAGAATTTGCCTGGTTAAGATGGCAGGGTTGAACCAACAGAAGCAAGCTTTAGAGCTTCCTACATAACTAGCCTAAAGAGAAAAAGAAATATTTGTCTTTCTGCTTTCATTGATCTGTTTTTTGCTCTTTTTATTTTGAAATTTAAAGCTACCGTATTTTCTGGTGTATAAGACGACTTTTGAAACAAACAAAAAAAAAGTTAACCGAAAATCGGGGGTCCTCTTATACGCCGAGTATATCCTGAAAAATGTTTCAATATGCCGCTAAAGGAAAATTGTCTGAATATTGCCACAAAACGAATTTTCCAACTCGATCCTGCACCAGTCACTGCCAGGCTGCTCGGACCGCATCTCTAACTCGGCCAATCCAAGCAGGCTTTTGATGCATGCAAATTAGACGATGTTCGAGCTTAACCTATGTTTTAACTGCAAAATTAGGGGGGTCCTCTTATACGCCGGAAAATACAGTATATAGCAGGGGAAATTTACCAAGCTGTTATTTGGATTAAACTGGAATGGGCCAGATTCACAAATGACAATTCACAATTCACAAATGACAGCCATCTTGAAAGTATTTTTCCATTACAATTCTTTAAAAATCAAAAAAAAAAAAAATCAGCCACAGTATCTCAACTTTTCAAGAACTGAAAATGTGGAGACAAGGGGGCCGGAGAGGTGGCACTAGAAGTAAGGTAGAACTGCCTTGCAAGCACTAGTGTAGGACCGACTGCGGTTTGATCCCCCAGTGTCTCATATGGTCCCCCCAAGCCAGGAGTGATTTCTGAGCGCAAACCAGGAGTAACCCCTGAGCGTCAAACGGGTGTAGCCCCCCCCCCAAAAAAAAGAGAAAAGAAAAAAAGAAAAGAAAATGTGGAGACAAGAAATATTTCACTGAAAAAGTCTAAATAAACAACATTCATTAAGATCACATTAATGCTCCCTAAAAATTAGATTACTCTCCCCCATGTGTCATTTAATTATAAGCTGATGACTACTTTGGTTTTGTGGTTTGTTTTTTTTTTTTAAGAAATATTTTAATGTAAACTAGTGGCACTACAGACAATGACCTGGATTGGACAAACTAGCTTGCCTGGAGCCTAGAATTGGTCTTATGTCAGGAAACTTCAGGGGTAGGGTCTCCTTGTATTTAGGCCAAGGCTTTTCCTTCCCATGTCCCCCATATTTTGGTGGGCCTATGCAAACAATAATCGCTGCTCTAACACCGTTTTTTACTGTGCTCCTTTGACTCTAAACCTTTAAAAAAAAAAAAAAACCACTTAAACTTTTGAGGTTAACTTAAACTAATATGCATGTGCATGGAAATGTAAAAAACTACTATGCCTTCAAGTTTAAGGAGTTACATAAATTTTATGGCTTTAGATTGCTTGGTGTACCACTAAGAAATGTTATAATGTACTACTACAATCTGGGGACTTGAGGGACAAAATAATTGTACATGAGTTTGGTTTTATTTTTCTTAATGTTCTTTGACTGTAAGATCAAAATTAAGGTGTCAGCAGAGGGATTTCTTCTGAGAACTCTGTTTTTGGCTGACTGCCCTTTCACTGTAACTTTACCTTGTCCTCTTTCTTTGCATCATTGTTCACATAATTAAAAATAAATTTAAAAAAAGAAATATTTTAATGTAATTTATTTTTCATTAAAATTATTTAATTGAATCACTCTGAGATACAAAATTATAAAGTTGTTCGTGATTGAGTTTCTATCATATAATATCCAACCCCCATCTCTTCACTAGTATATATTTCCCACCACCACTGTCCTCAGACCCCATTTTCCTTCCCGTCCACCCCCTTGCCCGCCTCTATGGCAGAACAATTCCCCACTCCCACACATATTTCTTTTGCCTTTTTTTTTCTTTTAACATTATGATTTGCAATATTGTTATTGAAAGGGTATCATGCATATCACTTTACCTCCTTTCAGCACCCATTTTTTAGCCAGGGAGGTCATTTCCAATTATGATGACTAGTTTTATGTGTTCTACACTCTGACACCACAGCAAGACAGAAACTATTACATAAATGGAAATGTATTGTTGAGATGGCAATTGATCCCTGCAGGCTCCAAGAGTTGAACTACATATTTAACAATAGTGCTACAAAATTCTAAATTATGTTGGCTTAAAGAATTTCACAACTTTCTCCAAAATCTAAGCAGTTCCTTTACTATAAGACAATGAAATACTATTGTACTATTAGCTTCATCTAAGATAAAGATCATCACATTTATTCTAATGAAGAAAACATGTACTCATGAATTTTAGGCAAATCTAGAGTTACCATGATTTATCTTTGTTTATTTCATTAATGAAGTCTCTAGGAGCAATCCAGAACTTTGAAGTTCCCTTGCCTTTTTATCTGTTATCAACAGAACATCTCATTCTATCTAACAAGGAGAAGCTGTGCAAGTCTACACCAAAACAACCCACTTTCTACATCATTCATATATAGTCATTGGAAGATATCGGCCTTTTTTCTATTCTATAGCACAACCTTATATTCATGCAACCTCTAGCCCTTTTGACAATAGGTTTCTAAACTCAATTACATGTCTTCCACTCATGTGATCAAAGCTCATATTCAGAAAGGCAGAAGGAAAATCATCTTTCAGCACCTCCATCTTAAACTCATTTTAGTTAAAATCAGAAACATTAGGGCTGAGTGATAGCACCACAGTAAGGCATTTTCCTTGCATGTATCCAACCTGAGACAGACCCAGATTCAATTCCTGGCATCCCATGTGGCCTCCCAAAACTGCCAGGAATGATTTCTGAGTGCAGAGCCAGGAGTAATTCCTGAGCACATCCGGGTGTGGCCCAAAAACATAAATAAATAAATAAATAAATAAATAAATAATGCAATCAGACACATGATACCAGAGGGCATGTCTAATATTCTGTTTGTCATTCATTAAGAAATATAGCTTCCATAGATCTGCTAATCTTCACCCTGTTTAAAAGTAACTCCTCCTTGGAGACTGTAATATTTGCTCTGATTCTATTTAAAAACTTTCTCTTATGACTTTATTCTGAGATGAATTATGCACTTGGCCCATCAGATCCTACTAGCAATAGTTGATTATTGTTCAGTCCAATATACAGAGCTATATTCAAATGAAGAAAATGTGCCTAATTAAAGACCACATGCTTCTCATATATACCAAGCAGTTGCTAGCAGGTCAGAGTTGTACACACAGACAGCAAGTGAGCAAAAGACAACTGAGCAATTCCAAATAATTACATCTCTGCTCAGACTCAGCAAGAAACTGAGAGTTAAAGACGAAACCTCATGCTCTTCTAACATTATTGTGCTGAACATATTAATGCAATATCAAGCTTTATTTTGGGGACTCTACAGTTCCACAGGCATAAATCATTCCTGAGCTTCAAGTCACCTTTGAGTTAGTAATGCCAAGTCTAACATTTTGCAGGATCCTGCAACAATATAATTGAAAGCAAGTGATATTTAAAAATGAATAGTGATAAATTTCATAGAATAAAATTAACCTAAAAATAGATTAAGAATTTATTAACTAATAATTAAAAGGAAAAATGACAATGTGACATTTAGCTAATTCTATATTCACAATAGCTTTCACAGTTAAATTAGAATGCTGTTCTGCAAAAAAGAAAAAATGCTAATGAAACAGCCTTGTTTTGTTTTTACACAGTACTGATCAATCCTCAGTGATTTTAGCCAACAGGGTTCTCTCCCTTGAACATCTGATTAAAGAAGGAAAGACAAAAACTTAAGGCATAAGTTAGACAAAGTATCATTTTTATAGTCAGTCACCATTGTTAGGGAAATATAATTAAAACAAAAATTCCCATCTCAAAAATTCTCTAAAAGATAATAAGAAAAACCTTTTAAGAAACATTAAGTCGGGGCCGGGTAGGTGGCGCTGGAGGTAAGGTGTTGCCTTGCAAGCGCTAGCCAAGGAAGGACCGCGGTTCGATCCCCCAGCGTCCCATATGGTCCCCCCAAGCCAGGGGCGATTTCTGAGCACATAGCCAGGAGTAACCCCTGAGCGTCAAACGGGTGTGGCCCAAAAACCAAAAAAAAAAAAAAAAAAAAAAAGAAACATTAAGTCAAAATATGATGCAACTCACATTGCAACCAATTGAGATCCCAAAGACATAAAGAAAACTTGCTCTTTTCAACAGTCAAATCGTACAAACTACTGCATCCATTTTTTTCAAGAGTAAACTAGTCACAAACAAGAGGATTTGTCAGCACCATTGCTCACATACAGCTCATGGTATGTATGTATAGCTGATGATTCTCATGAACATCTATGTTAGGTAACTAGCATTATTCAAAGAGAAACAAATTTAGAACATCCTTATGAGGAGACTTAGTTTTGTAACTTGATTCAATGCATCTACTGATGCATTAGACTAATCTTCTCCCAAACTAAAAGGGGTGCTATTTTTCTTTAAGTTTATATTTCAGAAATGGTTTCCAAATTTGGGAGGAAGACTTTGGGGACCCAAAAGCAGGAGGACAGTGGAGAAAGACCTGTCCAATTTTCAGAATTTTATACATTTCAAAGAGAAAAGAGGCTGGTCCAAGTGCAGTGGTGTTTCCAATTAATTGATCACAGCAGTTACAGATTTCTTGGGGGGGGGGGTCCGAAGCAATAGCAGAGCGGTAAGGTGTTTGCTACACACGGCTGACCTGGATGGACCTGGATTCAATTCCCGGCATCCCATATGGCCCCCAAGGTCTGCCAGGAGCAGCTTCTGACAGCAGAGCAAAAAGAAAATAAAGTATTACAATCACAACTTTCCTAAATGTTTTGTTTGATTTATTTTGCTTTCACTTACACAAAAGTTTTTTACAATAGAACAATATTATTATCTTATACTCACATTGCTGCTATACCAAAATTATGATCATTTTCTTAAGATCCCCTTCCCCATCTTCAGATAACAGTACTGTTGGTAGTTTCTCAGGGTCTTTTTCTTGGCTTGTTTCTTCGAACTCCATAAACTAGAGAGTACATCTGAAGTTTGTCTTTAGTCTTAAAAGAAAATATTATCAGGAAAAAAAGAGATGAGGAAGTCTCTTTATTTCCAACCAGAAGAATAAAGTTCCTTGTTTTTCTTTTTTATTTGTTGTGCTATATCGATCTAATATGATAATACAAATTATGTATTATGACCATAATACAAATTATGTATTATGTATAATTCACTTACAGAACTTTGTGACTACTGCAAGTGCCTAGAAAACTAAAAACAGAGTATGATGCAATTGTTTTTAAACCATTAAACCATCACTTCTTGGCCTTTTGACTAAGATCAAGTGTAAACCATTAAATCAGAACAAATTACTATGTCATGCCAAACCCACATACATTATAAACTGCAATGATTATTGACACATATCTTACCAAGGGAAAAACAAAGTCTTCATAGGTCATTGTTTCCCTGCCTATTTTTGACAAGGATGATGCTTTTACTTCTGATTTTTGTTTTCAGAAACGAATTTGCAAAGTAACACAAGAAAAATAGTTTTGTTCTTGTGTATGAGATTTTCTATACGATCATTAGCCATTAAAAATACATCATGGTGAGCACAAAGGGAGGTTTTGCATTTACCTAAATAATGCATGTTACTCTACAAAAGACCAAAGGTACAATAGAGATAAGTTAAATGAACTTACCTAAATTTCCAACCAGTCCTATAGTTAGAATACACACTTGGCTGAAGAGACATGCCTGATACATAGTTCCAACTATCTAATGAACTTTCTTCCTCGATGCAGTAATTTTCCACTAAGTGCTCTTATAAAGCATCATCTAATGTTAGCATTAAGAGGGATGTGTAATACCAATCAATAGCCAAATAAAACAAAACCACCAGAAGTCAGAAGAGATAATAAGCAGAGTATTGCTTTCTGAGAAGACCTTTAGAGGGCAACATAAAAAGGAATCATTCAGTGGCGGCTGCTAATAGCGGATCACATGCAATGTTTATGAAGTTGCTAACACAACTCCTATTTAATGAAAAATAGGTGCAATGTTAGTTCTTACTAAATGTGCTTCAATTCCTTTAGGAAAACCCTCTGATGAAAAGGAATGTCACAAAGGAAACAATGAAGAATCAATGAAAACACTAAGCAGAGTCCTAACTTCAGTGTTGTGGGTTTTAGTGTTTGGAAAATTCAAGGGAAAGGCAGAAGCAAAGATTTCTCAACGCTGTCACATCAAAAATCATAATGTGATTGGCATGTGAAAAAGAACATATGAGAGATTTACTAAACATGACTCTGTGGCCTGCTTGCTCAGAATAACTGTAGAATAACAGTAGAGTGTCTGTACCATAAACCTTTTTTTTTAACACATTCTTTAATTTACATAAAAAGAGAAGCCCTTTTAGAAACACTTTTCCCTAACTTTTCACTGTGAAGACAGCTGACTCACTTGCCTCTCAGCAAATTAAAAGTTAAAATAGCTTCACTGTCAGGACTAACAGGACAAAAAAGAAACCTGAAAGAGCTTGTTTTTCCTGCAGTAGCATATTCTGTTTCCAAAGGATTACCACTACTTTTGACTATGAAAAGGAATCTCTCAAGAAATGAAATCCTTCCTTTGCAAACTCCCTATCACTCTCTCTGATGATCCTCCCAATGACCTAGGTCATGACAAAAAAATTAGTGATATTTTGTCTTTTTTATTATATAACAAAAAAATTTAATCGTTTTACAATTTAGTCACCATGAAATGACAAAGTTATTCAGGATAGGGGTTCAGGGCACACATGTTTTAACATCAATCCTTTTAACAGTGTCTATTTCCCTCCACCTATGTCCCCCCCCACTCTCTTCTTGCCCCTCCCCAGTCTGCTTCTATGAAAACCACCAAAAAAAAATAAGTTTTTCTACCTCAGATTATAGTATTTCAGATATTGCAGTGCTTTCTTAATGCTCCGTGTACAATTCTAACTTTCATATTCTTTTACTGTTAAAATTAACTTGGTGTCTTTCATCAGTAATAAATGTATCGTTTGAAAAAAATGGGAAAGCAAAACAAAAATTTAGGTCACTCTCCAATTCAGGCAAAAGTTAAATGAGAAACAATCAAAATTATTAAAGCTATTAGTCTTGATTAAGTCACCATTTATTCCAAATGACAAAAGGCACAAAAGCAAAATTACCAATAGAAGAATCAAATCTATTTACCCTTCATATTATTTTTAAGAGTAAATAGAATCCTGTCTCAAAAAGAAAAATACAGTAAATGTTGAAAAACTTTTATAACTACTTTTTGCATTTTAAAGACTTCAATGTCTTCAGGATACTGACGTTACTGAATTGTAACCGCTTTCTTAAGTAAGGCTTGCATTCAGAGAAAAAGATTAAATAAGAAACCTTAAAGAAATGACATGATGCAGATGATAGCATTGCACTCCTTATCTTTGCATTTATATTTCCTCAACACATATCATGATAATCACCACATTTCTTGATTGGTTTATAAAAGTACACTATTTTGGAGGGGTGAGTTTAAAAAAGTACACTATTTTGCTATAAAAGAATGCTACAAAATAGCATTTATATTAAAGATAACCATTGATATCTGCCAGGGGCCTTTAAAATTATTTTTCTTCTTTAGCTTAAGAAGTCATAAACAGGGCCCGGAGAGATAGCACAGCGGCGTTTGCCTTGCAAGCAGCCGATCCAGGACCTAAGGTGGTTGGTTCGAATTCCGGTTCCCGTATGGTCCCCCGTGCCTGCCAAGAGCTATTTCTGAGCAGACAGCCAGGAGTAACCCCTGAGCACCACCGGGTGTGGCCCAAAATCCAAAAAAAAAAAAAAAAAGTCATAAACAGCACTATTTAAATAAAGAATTAACTCTTGAACTGGAGAGATAAGTACAGCAGGTTGGGCATATGCCTTAAATGCAGTTGACCAGGATTCAAGCCCCAAAAACAGAGCAGTGTGAGAAATGATCCCTTGAGAACATCAGTAAACCCTGATCACAGCAGAGACCCAAAACACTAAATGAAAAAGAGAATTTTTCATTCACTATTTTTCATATATTATTTTACCATGCTGTGTGAAAATTCATAGGAAAGGTTTTATCATGTATCAGTGATTTCTATTTTTTTTTTTTTTTGGTTTTTGGTTTTTGGTTTTTGGGTCATGTCCAGCAGCGCTCAGGGGTTACTCCTGGCTCTACACTCAGAAATCGCTCCTGGCAGGCTCAGGGGACCATATGGGATGCCAGGATTCGAACCATCATCCTTTCGCATGCAAGGCAAATGCCTTACCTCCATGCTATCTCTGCAGTCCCTATCAATGATTTCTAATGGGCAACAAAATTAAATTGATTATAAAATGAAAAAACAATGATTAGAGTTATTGTATTTATTTTTGTTATTTTATTTAGGAGTTATTTTGTTAAATCAACAAAGTACATTTTATTTAAGAGTTATTTTGTACATTTATATCTTGGGTCAGACTACTGAGAATCAATGATTAGTAATAATAATATAAACATTATCATTGCCAGACACATTATACATGTGATCAGTTATAATATCTACAATACTGTGAACCTGTGCTCATATTTCCATTTTACAGAAAGACAGCAATGCATTCTCAAGCTACAAAATGATGAAAGTAGCTTCAAATTTAAGGTTGCTTAATCCAAAGCTCAGGATTTTAACCAGTTTTCAATATTGCCAGACATATATGTGTGTTTTACTACATAAATCAATATTTGTTATAATGATTGCACAGGCTATTGTATTTTATATGATTCATAACTGGGTCCCAAAATTTTGTTTTGGGGCTAGACCAGCTATACTTGAGATTATTCCTGGTTTTGCACTCAGGAGTGATTCCTGGTGGTGTTTGGGGGCACATTCCAGGAACCAAACCCAAGCCAGCCACATATAAGAAAAGCTCCCTATTCACTGTATTATCGCTCTGCCACCCACCCCAAGATATTCTTAAGAACTTTTTTTTCATTAATAAATTTTGTTATGCTTCTTATGTGGGAAAAATTCTAATTGAGGGCATCATTTAATTTAAAATGGGCTGATCTATTTTGGATTCACTGAACTGCAATAAAATTTTGGTCATTTAGGTCAAGGTTAAGTTCTTTTTTTTTTTTTTTTTTGGTTTTTGGGCCACACCCTGTGCCGCTCAGGGGTTACTCCTGGCTATGCGCTCAGAAGTTGCTCCTGGCTTCTTGGGGGACCATATGGGACACCGGGGGATCGAACCGCGGTCTGTCCTAGGCTAGCGCAGGCAAGGCAGGCACCTTACCTCCAGCGCCACCGCCCGGCCCCCAAGGTTAAGTTCTAAATAATTTTTTTTAATATTTCCTAGAAAGACTGAACTCTTTTAAGTAATTCCTTCTCGATAATCTAGCTGTTTTCTATTTCCATTGTAGTCTCCACTATAAAAAATTTAAAAAAGAAGCTAATAAACTCTTTGTGGCTGGAATGTCACCAAACTGACAGTAGCTACTATCCCATTTGTACCCAGGTGATGTGTTCCTCCCTCTCCAGTGCCCATCTTCCAAGTTTATGTATCAGATCACCTTCCTACTGCTGCAAAAGGCCAGTATTTCACACTGTGTTTTGTTCTCCTATTTATGACAGTATTTTACAGGAGCTGTGGCAGGATTTTTTACAGTTCAGAGCTTTCTAGCCTTGTATCAAGCCAAGTTGCAGCTCTAAAGTTTTCAGTCCTCATTAGTTGAGCATTGTTTATTAAGTGTGCAGTTTCAGGTCCAAATCCTAGACCATAAACTTGGATAGACAAGAAACACTACTTTTTTTGTATCCTGGCTGATATTTCTATGATTGTGAGGTACAAGAGTCATCTCAATAAAATTATAGAGGCATACCCTCCCCTGTCTTCTCACAATTCCGTAGCCCGGAACTGGAGGTGGAGGACCAGGAGGAAGCGGACCCAATCACAATTCTGATTTCCCAAGGTTGTGTTGAATGTCTCCTCTGTGGAGGGAGCATCACTATACCCTTGCCCAGAGAGGAGGGAGTGAATTTGACCCTCAAACACCAATTATCTGCAGTGCTGTCTACTCAGACATCTAGCTTCTTTTCTTGTCCTTGGCCACTGGCCCGAGAAAGTTATTGCCAAGTGTTCTTTCATGCTCATCCACAATTGCCACATCCCTAGCTCAAACTTCAAGTAAAAGAAAATCACTCAAGTAAAAGCATTTGCTTCCATTATTCTCTGCATCCTCCAAAGGCCTAATCTCTTAAATAGGAAGAGTCAAGGGAATAAGTTGAACAGAGTATAGACAGGGGGAGGATATATTAGCTAATCTAGAAAAGAAATGTCCAAGCACATTTTTCATTGTCTTAATTTTATCTTGAGCACTGTTTACAAAACTGTTTGCACAACAGTTCTTAGTAAGATGTCACCCACTCCCTCAGTTCTAAAGTTGTTGCTTTTGGATCTTTGTTATTTCCCTAATACGTTTCTTTATATCTCATGTATGAAAGAGATGATTCTGTCTTTCTCATTCTGACAAACTTCATTTACCATGATACTCTCTAGATCCCTCCACATAGCAAATTCCATGGTGCTGGGGTTTTTTTGTTTGTTTGTTTGTTTGTTTTGGTTTTATGCTCTTTTTTGTTCATGTGTAACAGTTTATCAGTTCTTGGAAACTAAAGTCATTTCCAGATTTCACAATATTGCAATATTCACAATAGCACTGCAATGAACAAAGGTGTAGAAATATCTTTTCTGAGTAGAGTTTGGGGGCCAGCTAGAAGTGGAATTCCTGTGTCAAATGGAAGCTCTATTTCTTTTTTTGTTTGCTTTGTTTTGTTTTGTTTTGGGTCACACCCGGCAGTGCCCAGGGGTTACTCCTGACTGTCTGCTCAGAAATAGCTCCTGGCAGGCTTGGGGACCATATGTGACACCGGGATTCGAACCAACCACCTTTGGTCCTGGATCAGCTGCTTGCAAGGCAAACTCCGCTGTGCTATCTCTCCAGGCCCAGGTGTTTGAACATTTAATGCTTGAAATAACTGTACTATGAACTTGGAAAATAACACCGGATTCAAACCAATTACCTTTGGTCCTGGATCAGCTGCTTGCAAGGCAAACACCGCTGTGCTATCTCTCCAGGCCCGGAAGCTCTATTTCTAATTTTTCGACTTCTATTTTGATTGCCAAAAGGGCTAGACTCTGAGGCTATGTGCTCAGAAATCGCTTCTGGCTCAGGGGACCATATGGGACACCGGGATCTAATCCTGATGTGTCCTGGGTCAATCGTGTGCAAGGCAAAAGCCTTACCGCTGTGCTATCGCTCCCACCCCACATGCTTACAATATTAGCCAGAATATTTTTGATCTTTTATCACTATCAACAAAGTGTTCAAGACTTTCCAACAAAGTCCTTAACTAGTGATAATGAACATTTTTAATGTCTGCTGGCCAAACTTATGTTCTTTTTCAAGAAAGTGTCTATTCACCTTCTCTCCACATTTTGTGAGGATTATAATTTTCTTTAACTTTTTATTATAATATCAGAATTACCAACTTGTTAAATTATTTACTGGGCTGTGGTCAGTACTCTTTGTGTTATAGTTTAGGCTCACTGAGATTAGTGGTCTTCCATATAACTTTCTCATCAGATTTTCTGTGATCTTACTAGGCTGATACTGCTATGAAAAAAAAATTGGGGGGCCACACCTAATGATGTTCAGGGTTTATTCCTGGCTCTGCACTCAGTAATCACTACTTCTCGTAGTACTCAGGGTATGGTACGCCAGGGATCAAACACCAGTTGGCCAGATGTAAGACAAGAGCCTTTCCCCACTGGACTATTTATCCAATCCCAACTACTATAAAATTTTGAAGTATTGTGTAGCCTCACAATCCAGGATCTACATATCTGAAACAAATCTGTTGGCTTGGTAACTTGATATGGTTACATAGTGGAGCTGGGTCGTTTTTGAGAGTGTCAAATGTGGCTGTGGACTTCTCTGTCTTCAGGCAGAAAAGTGTATCTGCACCACCCATTCTGACAAGGCCCCAGAGAAGAGGTCCTCAAACTTTTTAAACAGGGGGCCAGTTCACTATCTCTCAGACCGCTGGAGGGCCAAACTATAGTTTACAAAAGAACTATGAACAATGTGGCCCATGGACTGTAGCTTGAGACTCTTGCCTGTGAATGAAAAGAAGAGTCAAGAGACAGGGAGAAAGAGGGAAGTCATGGAGTGCAGCGTCCATCCCACTCATGTGCACGGCAGGCCTAACTGCTAAGCAGGACAGGCAGCAACAGCAAAATCACCAGATGGCCAGATAAATGTCCTCAGCAGGTTGCACGTGACCGGCAGGCCATAGTTTAAGGAACCCTTCTTCAGAGTTTTCAGCCTGAACCAAACTACCTGGAAAAAGTAAGGGGCCATTATTTTCTTTTGAAGCTTAATAATGGAGCAAGTGTTCTACCAGGAAGATGGCGGGCATGGGCAGAAGATGCTGGCTTCTTCCAAGGGGTGAGGGGACATGGCCCACCCCTATTGCAAAAATACGCAATTTTCAGCCTGTTGTCTATTTCCATCTGAAAGGTTCAGCTATTCATATTATTTCAAATCCAAAAGTTTTTCATAATTTGATACAATTTATTCCCTTGTTTTATTTCTCTCTGTACCCTAAATGATTGAGTTCATTTTATATTTGTCCTTCTCTCTTTGACTTATGTAATTTAATACCAATATCCTAGTATCCAAGTTGCAGCAAACTCCAAGATTTCTTCTAGCGTCTATGTTATTTTATAATTATTATTATATTATAGTTATATAATATATAAACATATATATAAACATATAGTTATATGTTATTTATCCTTCCTAGACCTTTCTGTCTTTTCTTATTTCTTCATAGTATTTCATATGTATACATAAAACTTCTTTATTCATTGGACATTGGATATTCTTTATTGGACATTCTTCATTGGATATTCTTTTGGGGGGTTTGGTTGTTTTATTTTTGTTTTTGGTTTTGACTTGGGGGCCACACACGGTGACACTCAGGGTTAAATCCTGGCTATTCACTCGGAAAACTCCTGGCTTGGGAAGCTATATTGGACGTAGGGGGATCTAACCGCAGTCTGTCCTAGGTCAGCCAACTGCAAGGTAAACGCCCTACTGCTGCACCACCACTCCGGCCCCTTCATTAGATATTCTTATTGGACATTCTTTATCATCGGATATTTGGGTTATTTTCATATTTTACTATTGTATTAACTACTGAAATGTACATAGGTGTGTATTTCTTTTCAAATTAATTTTTTTTTATTTTTGGGGTAGATGCCAAGACAAAGGGTTACTGGGTAACACGTAAGTTCTATTTTTACTCCATTTTATTTTATTTTATTTTATTTATTTTTTTTTGTTTTTCGGGCCACACCCATTTGATGCTCAGGGGTTACTCCCGGCTAAGCGCTCAGAGATTGCCCCTGGCTTGTGGGGACAATATGGGACTCCAGGGAATCAAACCACAGTCCTTCCTTGGCTAGCGCTTGCAAGGCAGACACCTTACCTCTAGCGCCACCTCACTGGCCCCTCCATTTTATTTTTTTATGAAATTTCCATGCTGTTTTCCAGACACTGACCCAGACAACATTCCCAACTACAGTAATGAGGTTTCCTTTTTCACCATATCCCCAACAATACAGGTTGTTTCCAGTCTTTAAAATACGCTATTTTCACCAATGTGCAAAGATGTTTGTTGTGAATTTGATTTAGATTTCCCTAATAAAAAGTGGTAATAAATGTGTTTCATATGCCTACTGGTCGTTGATATGTCCTCTTGAGAGAAGTGTCTGTTCATCAACTCTTTCCATTTTTTGATGAGTTTATAGGTTTTCTGGGGGATTTTTTTTTAGCTTTATTAGAATTTTTTAACTCTATGGATGTCTTTTCACTTTATATTGTATTCATATGTGCAATTAACAATATTTTTATTTTGTGATTCTAATATGCTAACAATTTTGTTTACTAGGTATTCTAAACAAAAAATGTCTTTTAAGAAATAGAATGGAATTACACACACTGATTCAGATTAATCATCCCAAGAACCCACATGTTTCTAAAAGATATATTTAAACTGTGAGCCCACGTGTTTCTGACAGATATATTTAAACTGTTTATTTTATTTTCTAGCAATTCAAATGATTTAAATACTTAATTTTTGAGGTTTAAATATTTTTTAAGAAAAACTTGTTTTAGTTACTGTTGTAATTTTTATTTTAAAACTAGATGAAACATATGGAACTAGAGAAATAGTACAGCAGACAAGACACTTTCCTTGCATTACCCATATGGTCCCTGGAACCCACCAGGAGTGATCCCTGAGCACAGAGTCAGAAATAAGCCCTGAGAACAGGCTAGTTAACCCAAAGATAAAATACAAACAAAAAAACAACTAGATAAAATCATTAAATGAATACCAAGAAAATGATTCTTCTCTACATATATATATTATGTTATAAACATATATATATATCTGGGACTGATTTTTAAAACGTTTTCATATTATGTGATTTTTTCAAACAATATGTAATCTTTAAAAGTACATTGTTTTTGTTTTTTTGTTTTTGGGTCCACCCAGCAGTGCTCAGGGGTTACTCCTGGCTCCATGTTCAGAAATCACTCCTGGCAGGCTCAGGGGACTATATGGGATGCCGGGATCGAACCAATGACCTTCTGCGTGAAAGGCAAACGCCCTATCTCCATGCCATCTCTCCGGCCCCTAAAAGTACATTGTTAAGCATAAAAATAATAACATAAAATAGCCTACCAAGTTAACTTTCAAAATATGGTTAAATATTTTATAGCCATAAATATATTTATTTGTGGCCAATTCTTTTGTTTTTAGGCCCACACACTGCTGTGCTCAGGAGTGACTCAGTGTTCAGTCAGGGATCACTTCTGGCAGGCTTTAGGGATCATATCAGATTCTGGGTCAAATCTGAGTTGTCCCCATACAAGGCAAACACCTACCCCATTTTACTATTTCTCTGGTTCCTATCTCATCTTTAATACTTTTAATACTTCAGTTACACAAAAATGTCTGTATTCTTCCTTGATTTAGCACAAGAGCTCTTCATATGGTCAACTTTAGTTAGCCATTTTTAATAATGTGAAAGAGCACCCAGAAATTGTATATTCAAATTTGATCACAAACCACTAATAATAAGATAATTTCATAAGATAATTTCCAGACCTGAGGTAATATCATACTGCATTCCATATTAACCATTCCCTGAACTTCCTTGTTTATGGAATTAATACACATTCATATTTGAAGGAATGTTTTAATTGTTTTTAACTATATTTTTTCAAAATGTTATACTATTTTTACTTTTCATAAATTGTTTTTCTTTCTAATTATATTTTGCTAAAATTCATCTAAATAAATTTTGTAATTCATGTGTCATGTTTTTTTGTGAATATGTTACATTATTCATACAATGTCTCAGAGATAGGCATTTGGATTAATTCAAGTTTATTCCTTAAATAGCTTTAATATAAATATCCTTTAATAAAAATAAACAGTTTTTATTGTACACATAAATGTGAAATACCTTGAAAAGGAATTTCTATATTAGAGGGTATATAAATGTGAGGGGTTTTTTTTTCCAAATATTTAATGTTTTCTAAAATGGTTATAGGGGCTGGAGAGATAAGATGGCAGCAAGGTGTTTGCCTTGCACACAGCTGAACCAATTTAATCCCTTATTATGGTTCTCTGAGCACCAGCAAAAGCTATTATTAAATGCAAAACTCGGAGTAAGCCATGAGCACAGCTGTGTGGGGCCCAAAACAACAAATAATAAAATAATTAGACTGATTTGTACTCTGTCCAACAAAAAAGTTAGTAGACCTATGTCATCTCCAACATAATATTATCAGGTCTTTAATTATTTTCCAGAAGTTATAAAATAATAGTCTACTATTGTATTTCTTTAGTATTTTTGTGATCAAAAGTGAATGTGAATAATAAATATCTCTTCATATGTTTGTTGTATTATGAATTTTTGAATATATATTTAAATTGTTATCAATTTTCCTTTCCTTTAAAATCTTTAAAATAACTTATTTTTATTATTATTGAAGGTGCAAGTCTTTCAAAAGTATCAATGTTTGTGTTTAGGCATAAAATGTCCTTGTACGACATCTACCACCAATATACAAATATTTCTCTACCATTGTCTTAAATTTCTTCCTCTTATACTATACCCTTATTCATATCACAATGCCACTTCCACCCACCCCCAGGCTAGAGTCTAAGCATTTATTTTCATTAGTCTCTGTCACTTCCTTTTATTTGTCATTTATATACACAAATGAGGAAATGATCTAGAATTCATATGTCTCATTCTGACCTATTTCTTTTTGTTGCTGTTTTTACTTTCATTTTGTTTGGGGGCTATACCTGGTAGTGGTTAGGGGTTACTCATGTTTCTGTTCTCCGGAATGTAGATTCAGATAGAATGCCAGTGATCAAACTGCAAAACAAGAGCCCTGCCCTCTGTACTATCTCTCCAGCCCCATGACCTACTTATTTTAAGTGACACCTTCTAGTTTTACCCTACTAGTAGAAAATTGTAATATTTCATCTTTTGTTAATGTGAAGTGACTAGGCTATTGTGTATAAATGTAATTTCTTTATCTACTCATCATTTAGTTATTTTAATTTAATAAAAATGGTATATTTTATTTAACCCGTTAGAAAATTTTTCTTCGAATTTATATTGCAAAGATTCATCTACATTTATAAATGCTGCGTTTCATTTGACAGCTTGTGTCATGAATTTTTTTTACTGATTTATTGGTAGTGTTGTGCTCTAAAATATCTGTTGTCAATTGTGTATACAATGTCATTTTTCTCTGAAAAACTGAAAGCAGTTCTTCTTTTTAAAAGTGGCATCTTGATTAACTCAAGTTCTTAATTTCAATATAAAAAATTTGTGTCATTGTATAGTCGATTGGTTGTATGCATTGTTTACAGAATATTTTCTTACTGGTGTAGCATATTCACCTATATTTTCTCTAAGTGTTTAAAGATTTTCCTTGGACACTGGTGCCTTTGATCTACCTGGGTTTATTTGTTTCATAGAGTATATGTAAAAATCTAATTTCAAATTTCTCTAGACAGACTATTTTTCAGACAGAAAAGAGCTAGTACATGATTCTAAAGTAAACTTTTCCATATTTCTAACATTATGAGGACTGGGTGAAAAATACAGTGGGTAGAGCATTTGCTTTGCATGTGATCTACTTAAGTTCAATTCTCAGAATCCCATATAGTCTCCTGAATATTCCAGGAATAATTCCTAAACGCAGAACTAAGAGTAACTCCTGAATACCACCAGGTGAGGCTTCCCCACAAAAAAAAAAAAAAAAAAAATCAAAAAGTTCTAATTGATTGCTTATATAATACATCCCTATGAAAGCAATAAAAGAAAATCTTGCACAGTTGAAACTTGAGTTTGCTAATTCAACTTTATATAGTAATAATGTTTATAAAAACAAAATATGAAAATGATTTTCCAATCAAATAGGCATCCCAAATAACCTCACCCAGATACATTTAAGAATTGCTTTGCTTAACTAAAAGGTCACTACTTTAATAGGCACGAACTTACACATCCACACTTTACAGAGTACACAGTGCTCAAGAGACCAAGTGTTATTGCCAGGGGCTCAACCTGGATGTCCAACATGCAAAGCATACATTCCAATCCTATCAGCCTTTTCCCTAGTCTCAACTTTCATTTCTGCTTTTTGTTTTTCTATTATGCAACACATTTAACAATTATTTATTAAATATCTACTATATGAAAGCATTTCACTACTTACTAGAAAGGGTATAAATTTGCTACATAAAAAAGAGCTATAAATATATCTAAAATTAGATAATCTATGATAAGATCTTACTAGAAGTACCCAAAACTGTTGATTGAATTTGATTGTAAATTCTAAACTTTTAAAAAGATACAGCACTATACATTTCAAAAGTCTCATTAAGTAGATTTTTTTTGGCTTTTGGGCCATACATGGTGATGTTCAGCAGACACTCCTGATTCTGTCTCAGAGATTACTCTTGGCAGGCTCAGGGGACCATATGGGACACTGGATATTGAACCGGGTCATGATTATAGTCAATTTTCTTAGTCAGCCACATGCAAGGAAAATGTGCTACTTACTGTGCTATCGCTCTTCTTCTTAATTTTCTTAATTTTTTTCAAAAGTTTCCTTTATTAATTTCAGAAAGTAGAAAATTTATAATGGAAAATGTCAACTATGGTTAAAAATATGTACAACAAAATCAATTTTCAGGTATGTATCAGACTTTACCATAAACACTAGCATGAAAAATGATGCCTGTGCCAATATATGTGTTGGTTTTTCTATAATACCATGAAGGAAAAAAGAAAAACTAAGCAGTTTTTATAAATTCTTGCCTCCTGTAATATATATTTTATTTGTGTATATATATCTGTGTGTGCATATATACACACACACACACATTTAGGCAAAATTTCAGTTTTTGCAATTACTTAACTATAGGCTTCTAGCTAACCCAAAATCAGAACAAACTCAATATAAAGTTATGAAGACTTTCAATACCCACTCTAGGTTTTCTATTTTCCAATATCCCATGCCTTGCTTTTGGGGAAGTGGTTTCACATTCCCACCGCTTTTGTCCCTGAAGTGCAATGAAGCATCTTATTCAGGCATTCACATCTAATGAGGGCATCCTGATTCTTCTGAGCAACACAAGGAAAATTCTAATTTGCCCACAACTTCTCTCTCCTTCAAGGTTCTACTCAGAAGCATATCATTTAGGAAGCTCTCAATAATAGAATAAATAGAGAATTTCCCATCCTTTCCCATCCTTCATGATATAATCATAAAGATACCAATTCATATAGAAAACAATATGGTGCCACAAAAATTCAAGATATCATTAGCATTTCTAGTCAAGGGACATAATCTCAAGTCTGATGTTCATTACAATTTCTGCATGAAATTGAGGCAATCATTTAACTCTAGTAGGATTCAGTTAATATATAAAATAAAATAAATTCTAACAAATTCACATGTATGATGTAGAAAATTAAGTTCATGGGAGAATCCCTCATTACCTTAAATATAAGAGAACATTGTAAACTATATATATATAACTACCAGGGAAAGCATTTAATAAGACATCCCTAAAGATAGTCTAGAATAATGGTAGAATTAGGATTGCCAACACATTTGTAGGATAAGAAAAGAGAAAATTTCCTAAGCCAGGCCATTATTTAACCATTGGCTTATCCATTACAAAAAAAATGAATGGCATCTATGGGAAACACAACTATTATCAGATATAGATGTTAAGAAACTTGGCCTACTTTTTCAGTGTGCTGAAGACTCAAATAAAAGTGGTTTGATTATACAGTGCTTCACCTTTTTTGTGTGCCTTTATAGAGTTTTCTCAGTGATGTGATTGATGGTTTTAATAACAAAGGGTTAGCATCCACTTTAACCCTTTGTGCTTTCCCAGTGCTTTCAGAATCCATTCTAGGAGCAGTATTCACATATCCTAAGAGCATGTAGTACACAAATAGCACAATTCCAATAATGGTTGATATGTCCACTACAAACCACACCCCCTTTCTCCCCAAATCTTTTCATGGTGCTTCTCCACTAGAGAAATTCTCATCTTTTCTCTTCTTTTCCCTCCCCCTGCACAGGGTCACAACATGGAAACCCAGCCATTTCTTTCTTAACGCCTTTCTGAATTCTTCCAGCTATCTCCAGAAACTACATTTCTCAATTATTAATAGCACGCTCACATTAATTTTCCTTAGGAATAGAATTTATCCTTTGATTATATAGTAGTTTTGCATTTACTAACATATGTATTTAATCTTCTGCTTGTACTTTCATTTAGAACAAAAGCAAATAAATAAAAAAGCTTGATCCTCCCTCCTTGCTGCACCCTCACCCTACCCAATATACACAAAGACACATATAATCCAGAC